>NC_091377.1:15512793-15620293 GCF_038502225.1 Cherax quadricarinatus | reverse complement strand
CTGGAATTTTGATGAGCTGGAGAGAGGAGACAGCGGAGAAGAAAGTGATTACATAGTGGGAACACTTCACTCTGGAGGTCCCAAGGTGGTAATAGCAGTGATGTATAACCCACCACAGAACAGCAGGAGGCCAAGGCAAGAGTACGACGAGAGCAATAGAGCGATGGTTGACACACTGGCTAGAGTGGCCAGAAGAGCTCATGCATGCAGGGCAAAGCTCCTGATCATGGGTGACTTTAACCACAAGGAGATCGATTGGGAGAACTTGGACCCACATGGGGGCCAAGATACATGGAGGGCTAAGATGATGGAGGTGGTACTGGAAAACTTCATGTGCCAACACGTAAGGGACACTACAAGAGAGAGAGGAGAGGATGAACCAGCAAGGCTGGACTTAGTATTCACCTTGAGTAGTGCAGATATCGAGGACATCACATATGAAAGACCCCTTGGGGCCAGTGACCATGTGGTTTTAAGCTTCGAATACACAGTAGAGCTACAAGTGGAGGGAGAAGCAGGAAGGCCAGGACGAATGAAGCCAAACTACAAGAAAGGGGACTACACAGGAATGAGGAACTACCTGAACGGGGTTCAGTGGGACAGAGAACTGGCAGGGAAGCCAGTTAATGAGATGATGGAATATGTAGCAACAAAATGCAAGGAGGCTGAGGAGAGGTTTGTACCCAAGGGTAACAGGATTAATGAAAAAGCCAGGATGAGCCCATGGTTTACCCAAAGGTGCAGGGAGGCAAAAACCAAGTGTGCTACGGAATGGAAGAAATATAGAAGGCAAAGGACCCAGGAGAATAAGGAGAACAGTCGTAGAGCCAGAAACGAATATGCACAGATAAGAAGGGAGGCCCAAAGACAATATGAAAATGACATAGCAGCGAAAGCCAAATCTGACCCGAAACTGTTGTACAGCCACATCAGGAGGAAAACAACAGTCAAGGACCAGGTAATCAGGCTAAGGAAGGAAGGAGGAGAGACAACAAGAAATGACCGTGAAGTATGTGAAGAACTCAACAAGAGATTCAAAGAAGTGTTCACAGAGGAGACAGAAGGGACTCCAGAAAGACGGAGAGGCGGGGCACACCACCAAGTGCTAGACACAGTGCACACAACCGAGGAAGAAGTGAAGAGGCTTCTGAGTGAGCTAGATACCTCAAAGGCAATGGGGCCAGATAACATCTCCCCATGGGTCCTGAGAGAGGGAGCAGAGGCACTATGTGTACCCCTAACAACAATATTCAATACATCTATCGAAGTAGATGAATGGTTCAGAGAACCGACATGTTGATAAATTAGACACATGGGCAACTCTTGGGTATCTTTATTGAGGAAACGTTTCGCCACACAGTGGCTTCATCAGTCCATACAAAGGAGAATCTTGAAGAATATGAGGAGAATGAGGTAATCAGTCCCTCAACCTTGAGTCGATGTGGTCAGTCCATCAATCTTGAATAGAGTACGGCATACGTGCTGAGAAGGAGCTTATAAACCGTTGGCAGGAGAGGTGAAGCAGTCAGAGGCAGTGACTGATTACCTCATTCTCCTCCTTTTCTTCAAGATTCTCCTTTGTATGGACTGATGAAGCCACTGTGTGGCGAAACGTTTCCTCAATAAAGATACCCAAGAGTTGCCCATGTGTCTAATTTATCAACATGTCGGTTCTCTGAACCATTCATCTACAAAGCTGTCAGACACTGCATCTTCTTGGGATCTTAATACTTGGGAATTCTTCGCTTGCCTAATTCTTGGGCACGACCTACTTCAACATTGAATAAGTGTTACACTGCCTCTGACTGCTTCACCTCTCCTGCCAACGGTATATAAGCTCCTTCTCAGCACGTATGCCGTATTCTATTCAAGATTGATGGACTGACCACATCGACTCAAGGTTGAGGGACTGATTACCTCATTCTCCTCCTATTCTTCAAGATTCTCCTTTGTATGGACTGATGAAGCCACTGTGTGGCGAAACGTTTCCTCAATAAAGATACCCAAGAGTTGCCCATGTGTCTAATTTATCAACATCTATCGAAACAGGGAGATTGCCTGAGGCATGGAAGACAGCAAATGTAGTCCCAATCTTTAAAAAAGGAGACAGACATGAAGCATTAAACTACAGACCAGTGTCACTGACATGTATAGTATGCAAAATCATGGAGAAGATTATCAGGAGAAGAGTGGTGGAACACCTAGAAAGGAATGATCTCATCAACAGCAGCCAACATGGTTTCAGGGACGGGAAATCCTGTGTCACAAACCTACTGGAGTTCTATGACATGGTGACAGCAGTAAGACAAGAGAGAGAGGGGTGGGTGGATTGCATTTTCTTGGACTGCAAGAAGGCGTTTGACACAGTTCCACACAAGAGATTGGTGCAAAAACTGGAGGACCAAGCAGGGATAACAGGGAAGGCACTACAATGGATCAGGGAATACTTGTCAGGAAGACAGCAGCGAGTCATGGTACGTGGCGAGGTGTCAGAGTGGGCACCTGTGACCAGCGGGGTCCCGCAGGGGTCAGTCCTAGGACCAGTGCTGTTTCTGGTATTTGTGAACGACATGACGGAAGGAATAGACTCTGAGGTGTCCCTGTTTGCAGATGATGTGAAGTTGATGAGAAGAATTCACTCGATCGAAGACCAGGCAGAACTACAAAGGGATCTGGACAGGCTGCAGACCTGGTCCAGCAATTGGCTCCTGGAGTTCAATCCCACCAAGTGCAAAGTCATGAAGATTGGGGAAGGGCAAAGAAGGCCGCAGACGGAGTACAGTCTAGGGGGTCAGAGACTACAAACCTCACTCAAGGAAAAAGATCTTGGGGTGAGTATAACACCAGGCACATCTCCTGAAGCGCACATCAACCAAATAACTGCTGCAGCATATGGGCGCCTAGCAAACCTCAGAACAGCATTCCGACATCTTAATAAGGAATCATTCAGGACCCTGTACACCGTGTATGTTAGGCCCATATTGGAGTATGCGGCACCAGTTGGGAACCCACACCTAGCCAAGCACGTGAAGAAACTAGAGAAAGTGCAAAGGTTTGCAACAAGACTAGTCCCAGAGCTAAGAGGTATGTCCTACGAGGAGAGGTTAAGGGAAATCAACCTGACGACACTGGAGGACAGGAGAGATAGGGGGGACATGATAACGACATACAAAATACTGAGAGGAATTGACAAGGTGGACAAAGACAGGATGTTCCAGAGATTGGACACAGTAACAAGGGGACACAGTTGGAAGCTGAAGACACAGATGAATCACAGGGATGTTAGGAAATATTTCTTCAGCCACAGAGTAGTCAGTAAGTGGAATAGTTTGGGAAGCGATGTAGTGGAGGCAGGATCCATACATAGCTTTAAGCAGAGGTATGATAAAGCTCACGGCTCAGGGAGAGTGACCTAGTAGCGATCAGTGAAGAGGCGGGGCCAGGAGCTCGGACTCGACCCCCGCAACCTCAACTAGGTGAGTACACATACATACACACACACACACACACGCACACACACACACACACACACACACACACACACACACACACACACACACACACACACACACACACACACACACAAGCAGAGGTATGATAAAGCTCAAGGTTCAGGGAGAGTGACCTAGTAGCGACCAGTTAAGAGGCGGGGCCAGGAGCTTGGATTCGACCCCTGCAATCTCAACTAGGTGAGTACACACACACACTGAAAGAGAGAGTGCAAAAACGAAAGGAGGAATGGGAGGAAATGACAAAGAAGAGCAGAAGAATAACCCAGGCACATGTGGAAGGGCAAGCACACACCCCAGAAACTCCTGCAGAAGGACTCCAACCACAACACCCTCAAGGCAACTGAACAATCTGAACCAACAATTACACACCGATCCCTCTGTTCCCACCCACTGCACCACGAACCCTACCCCTACAGCAACCCCCTATGGGAGCTCTTCCTCCACCTCGACTGCAACCCCCCCACAGGCCCCCACCAGGGCTCCTGGTCTCCCAACCCCAGTATTCCCCCAGGACCACAGTTACAGTATTAGAACAGAAGTTGAAGGTTTGGTACACAAATGCGGATGGATTATCGAATAAATATAAGGAGAGGCAAGAAAGAATCAACGAGAAGTCCTCAGATATCATAGCAGTTACAGAAACAAAACTCACTGAGACAATAACAGATGCAATCTTCCCACGAGAATATCAGATCATAAGGAAAGATAGAAGAGGCAGAAGGGGAGGAGGGGTTGCTCTGCTTGTAAAAAAACGATGGAAATTCGAGAAAATGGGAGGCATAGACGAGACAGGAGAAAGGGACTACATAGTAGGTACACTTCAGTCTGGGGAGCACAAGGTGGTCATTGCAGTGATGTATAATTCACCACAGAACTGCAGGAGGCCAAGAGAGGAATATGAAGAGAGCAACAGAGCAATGGTGGACACACTTGCTGAGGTGGCAAGAAGAGCTCACTCTAGCAGAGCAAAGTTGCTGGTTATGAGTGATTTCAACCACAGGGAGATTGACTGGGAAAACCTGGAGCCACATGGGGGTCCCGAAACATGGAGAGCTAAGATGTTGGATGTGGTGCTGGAAAACTTCATGCACCAACATGTTAAGAACACTACCATAGTGAGAGGGGAGGATGAACCAGCAAGATTGGACCTTGTGTTCACCATGGGCAGTTCAGACATTGAGGACATCACATATGAGAGTCCCCTAGGAGCTAGTGACCACGTGGTTCTGTGCTTTGAACACATACTAGAGTTGCAAGTGGAGAGAGTAACAGGAGTTGAATGGGAAAAGCCAGACTATAAAAGAGGGGACTACATAGGTTTGAGGAACTTTCTGCAGGAGGTTCCGTGGCACAGAGAACTGGCAGGAAAGCCATTAAATGAAATGATGGAATATGTAACAACAAAATGCAAGGAGGCAGTAGAATGGTTTATTCCCAAGGGCAACAGAAACAATGGGAAGACCAGACGGTGTAAGGAGGCAAAAACTAAGTGCAATAGAGAATGGAAAAAGTACAGAAGGCAGAGAGCACATGAAAATAGGGAGATTAGTCGCAGAGCCAGGAACGAGTATGCATAGGTAAGGAGGGAGGCCCAGCCACAGTAGAAAAATAACATAGCATCGAAAGTCAAGACTGACCCGAAACTGTTGTATAGCCACATCAGGAGGAAGACAACAGTCAAAGACCAGGTGATCAGACTGAGGACAGAAGGTGGGGAACTCACAAGAAATGATCAGGAGGTATGTGAGGAGCTAAACAGGAGATTTAAGGAAGTTTTTACAGTAGAGACAGGAAGGGCTCTGGGAAGACAGCACAGAAGGGAACATCAAGAGGGAATATACCAACAAGTGTTGGATGACATACGAACAACCGAGGAGAAGGTGCAGAAGCTACTAAGTGACCTTGATACCTCAAAGGCAATGGGACTGGACATCTCCCTCTGGGTCCTTAGAGAAGGAGCAGAGATGCTGTGTGTGCCCCTAACCACAATCTTCAACACATCCCTTGAAACTGGGAAACTACCTGAGATACGGAAGACGGCAAATATAGTCCCCATATTTAAGAAAGGAGACTAAAACGAGGCACTAAACTACAGACCTGTGTCTCTGACATGTATTGTGTGCAAAGTCATGGAGAAGATTATCATGAGGAGAGTGGTGGAACACCTGGAACGGAACAAGATTTTAAAAGAAAACCAGCATGGATTCATGGAAGGCAAATCCTGTGTCACAAACCTTCTGGAGTTTTATGACAAGGTAACAGAAGTAAGACACGAGAGAGAGGGGTGGGTTGATTGCATTTTCCTGGACTGCAGGAAGGCCTTTGAGACAGTTCCTCACAAGAGGTTACTGCAAAAGCTAGAGGATCAGGCACACATAACAGGAAAGGCACTGCAATAGATCAGACAATACCTTACAGGGAGGCAACAACGAGTCATGGTACGTGACGAGGTGTCAGAGTGGGCGCCTGTGACAAGCGGGGTTCCACAGGGGTCAGTCCTAGGACCTGTGCTGTTTTTGGTATATGTGAATGACATAGCGGAAGGGATAGACTCAGAAGTGTCCTAGTTTGTAGATGATGTGAAGTTAATGAGGAGAATCAAATCGGTCGAGGATCAGGAAGGATAACAAAGAGACCTGGACTGGCTACAAGCCTGGTCCAGCAACTGGCTCCTTGAGTTTAACCCTGCCAAATGCAAAGTCATGAAGATCGGGGAAGGGCAAAGAAGACCGCAGACATAGTATAGTCTAGGTGGCCAAAGACTGCAAACCTCACTCAGGGAAAAAGATTTGGGGGTGAGTATAACACCGAGCACATCTCCTGAGGTGCACATCAATCAGATAACTGCTGCAGCGTACGGGCGTCTGGCAAACCTAAGGATAGCGTTCTGATACCTCACTAAGGAATCGTTCAAGACTCTGTACACCATTTACATCAGGCCCATACTGGAGTATGCAGCACCAGTTTGGAATCCACACCTGGTCAAGCACATCAAGAAATTAGAGAAAGTGCAAAGGTTTGCAACAAGACTAGTCCCAGAGCTAAGGGGATTGTCCTACGAAGAAAGGTTAAGGGAAATCGGCCTGACGACACTGGAGGACAGGAGGGTCAGGGGAGACATGATAACGATATATAAAATACTGCGCAGAATAGACAAGGTGGACAAAGACGAGATGTTCCAGATATGGGACACAGAAACAAGAGGTCACAATTGGAAGTTGAAGACTCAGATGAATCAAAGGGATGTTAGGAAGTATTTCTTCAGTCATAGTGTAGTTAGGCAGTGGAATAAGAACATAAGAACATAAGAAAGAAGGAATACTGCAACAGGCCTGCTGACCCATGCGGAGCAGGCCCATCTCCCTCCCAGATTAACCCAATGACCCCCCGGGTTAGCCCAACGACCCACCCAATCTGGTCACCTCCCCTCAAGGAAGGAGCACGGCGCCAGACCCAGCAGCACAAGCTAGTCAGGTCCAACTCACACCCACCCACACTCACTCATGTATTTATCTAACCTATTTTTAAAACTACACAACGTTTTAGCCTGAATAACTGTACTCGAGAGTTTGTTCCACTCATCCACAACTCTATTACCAAACCAGTGCTTTCCTATATCCTTCCTGAATCTGATTTTTTCCAACTTGAAACCATTGCTGCGAGTCCTGTCTTGGCTGGATATTTTTAGCACGCTGTTTACATTCCCTTTATTTATTCCTGTTTTCCATTTATACACCTCGATTATATCCCCCCTAATTCTACGCCTTTCGAGAGAGTGCAGATTCAGGGTCCTCAGTCTATCCTCGTAGGGAAGATTTCTGATACATGGGATCATCTTTGTCATCCTCCTCTGTACGTTTTCCAGAGCATTTATATCCATTCTGTAATACGGTGACCAAAACTGAGCAGCATAGTCTAAATGAGGCCTAACCAAGGATATATAGAGTTAAAAAACAACCTGAGGACTTAAGAACATAAGAACATAAGAAAGAAGGAACACTGCAACAGGCCTACTGACCCATGTGGAGCAGGTCCATGTCCGCCCCCCCGGATTAGACCAATGATCCCCCCCGGATTAGCCCAATGACCCACCCAGTCTGGTCATCTCCACTCAAGGATGGACCACTGCAACAGACCCAGCAGCACAAGCTAGTCAGGTCCAACTCACACCCACCCACACCCAATCATGTATTTATCTAACCTATTTTTAAAACTACACAACGTTTTAGCCTGAATAACTGTACTCGGGAGTTTGTTCCACTCATCCACAACTCTATTACCAAACCAGTGCTTTCCTATATCCTTCCTGAATCTGAATTTTTCCAACTTGAAACCATTGCTGCGAGTCCTGTCTTGGCTGGAAATTTTCAGCACGCTATTTACATCCCCTTTATTTATTCCTGTTTTCCATTTATACACCTCGATCATATTCCCCCTAATTCTACGTCTATCGAGAGAGTGCAGATTAAGAGCCCTCAGTCTATCCTCATAGGGAATATGTCTGATACATGGGATCAACTTTGTCATCCTCCTCTGTACGTTTTCCAGAGCATATATATCCATTCTGTAATACCAGAACTGAGCAGGATAGTCTAAATGAGGCCTAACCAAGGATATATAGAGTTGAAGAACAACCTGAGGACTTCTGTTATTTATACTTCTAGATATGAAGCCAAGAATTCTGTTAGCTTTATTGTGAACACTAATGCACTGTTGTCTTGGTTTTAGATTACTGCTAACCAGAGCTCCTAAATCTTTTTCGCAATCAGAAGTATTAAGATCTACATTATTTAGTTTATATGTGGCATGGTTATTAAGCTGTCCAACGTTTAGAACTTTGCATTTGTCAATATTAAACTGCATCTGCCACTTCTCCGACCATTGTATCAGTCTATTCAAATCATCCTGGAGTGTTCTAGTGTCCTCATTAGAATAAATTGGACGGCCTATTTTGGTGTCATCAGCAAATTTACTTATGTCGTTATTTATCCCTCATCTATGTCGTTTATGTAAATTGTGAACAACAGGGGGCCCAACACTGACCCCTGAGGAACACCGCTTGTGACGTGCCCCCATTCTGATTTCTCCCCATTTATGCAAACTCTCTGCTGTCTATTTGTCAGCCATGCCTCTACCCAGGAAAAAAATTCTTCTCCTATTCCGTGTTCCTTAAGTTTCCTCAATATCCTCTGGTGTGGAACTCTATCGAAAGCCTTACTTAAGTCCATATACACAATATCATATTCATTACCATGATCTACCTCCTCAAACACCTTAGTGAAAAAAAGTTAGTAAATTCGTAAGACAGGAACGCCCCTTTGTAAAACTGTGTTGAGAATCATTAATCAATCTCTGCCTGTTAAGAGGGCTACGAATTACTTCGGCAATTATTATTCCATAAATTTTCCCACTATGGAGGTAAGGCTTATTGGTCTATAGTTCGAAGCCAAGGACCTGTCACCTGCCTTGTAAATAGGTATTACATTTGCCATTTTCCACTTATCAGGCACTATGCCAGTTTGTAATGATTAGCCAAAGGTATGCTAAGTTCCTCTTTACATTCCTTTAACACTCTTGCAGTTTATCAGGGCCTGGGGATTTGTTAGGTTTTAGTTTCTCTATTTGTCTGAGGACCATGTCACTAGTTACCGCAATCATACAGAGTTTATTATCATCCTGTTCTACATAATCTATTATTTCAGGAATATCGTTAGTATTTTCCTGAGTGAAAACTGAGAGGAAGTAGGTATTTAGAATTTCACACATATCCTTATCACTGTCAGTGATCTGACCAGAGTTACTCTTAAGTGGGCCAATCTTGTCCCTAATCTTACTTCTGTATATCTAAAAGAACCCTTTTGGGTTAGTCTTTGAATCCCTTGAGACCTTAGCCTCAAAATCCCTTTTTGCTTTTCTTATTCCTTTCTTTATTTCTCTCTTTAATTGAATATATTGAATTCTTAACTACCCATCCCCTCTTTTGATACGCCTATATATGCCTCTCTTTTGACCAATGAGGTGTTTTAATCTATTGTTCATCTATTTGGGATCATTTTGGTTAGATCTAATTTCCCTACTTGGAACAAAAGTTGTCTGGGCAGTTAGAACTATGTTCTGAAAAACGTCATATTGGCAACCAAGATCACCTATCTGACCCATAGTCAGCACATCCCAATTTAGCCCACCCAGGTAATTTTTCAGTCCCATGAAGTCGGCCAAGCGAAAATCTGGGACATAGATTTGATTGCAGTTATCTTGGTAATTCCATGATATATTGAAACTAAGTGATTTGTGATCACTTTCCCCAAGCTCATCATTAATCTCAAGATTATTAATTAGTGAATCTTTGTTGGCAAGAACCAAGTCAAGCAGATTGTTTCCTCTAGTTGGTTCTTTCACAACCTGATCTAAAAAGCAATCCTGAACCGTATCAAGAAATTCACTAGACTCAAGATTTCCTGTCATATTGTTCCAATCAATTTGTCTAAAGTTAAAATCTCCCATTATCACAACATTTTCATATCTAGATGCTTTATGATTTCCGTCCCATAACAGCTTACTGCACTCCCTATCAAGGTTTGGGGGGCTATAAATCACACCCAAAATTAATTTGTCACGTCCTTCGAGAAACTGTAGCCAAACAGATTCTGTGTTCGATGTTTCTAATCTTATATCATGTCTAAGACAACAATTTAAATTTTCTCTGACATACATCGCCACACCACCACCCTTCCTGTTGACCCTATCAGTGTGGAATAGTTTATAACCCTGTATGTTGCATTCAGAAGGCATTTCTCTATCTTTCAGGTTGAACCAGGTCTCTGTTATACCAATAATATCTATATTACCTACACTTGCAAGTAATCTTAGTTCATCTATCTTATTTCTTAGACTCCTATTATTTGTATAGTAAACCTTAAGGGATCTAGTCACTCGTTGCCCTCTACTATCTTTCTTTATTTGTTGATCAATTGATTTGTCATTACTAGAAACTTTATTTTGAATATTTTCTTTTAAACATATCCCCGAGGTATCCCGGTAATAACTGCTGTTTTTAACCTTAATGCTGCAGCCTGATTGTTTCCCACAAACACCCATACCTCTATAATCTATCACTTTAAATTCCTAGACAAGTCATCAACTACCCTGTCAGTTGAATTGGTTAATGCAACCACTCCATCCCCAGAGAGATGAACCCCATCCCTTGCATACATATCACGTTTGCCAAAGAATAGGTCCCAGTTATCAATGAATGGGATTGCAAATTCCTTGCAGTACCTGTCTAGCCAGCGATTTATACCAATTGCCTTAGACATCCATTCATTGCCCACTCCCTTTCTAGGCAAGATGCTACATATGACTGGGATCCCTCCCTTAGACGTAACTACTTCTATGGCTGACCTGTACTTATCCAGCAGCTCCTCTCTCCTGCCCTTCCCAATGTCATTACCCCCAGCACTAAGACAAATAATGGGCTTGTTTCCATTACCTGACATAATATTATCCAACCTGCTGACTATGTCACCAACACCAGCTCCAGGAAGACACACTCTCTGTCTGACCTTTCTGTCTCTGTTACAAAATGCACGGTCCATATATTTTACCTGAGAATCGCCCACTATTAAAATATTCTTAACTTGATTAGTAGGGGAATCAGTGGTACCTTCAACCTCACTAACCACTGAAGTACACTCATCTTGGAGAACAGAGAATCGATTTCCTACCTTCACGTCATCTCTATTAACTCTCCTCATCTTCCTTCTTCCTGAACTGTGAACCACTTGCCACTTAAAGCGGCTGCCACTGTCACTGCTGGTAACCATTCCTTCCTTACCAGCTAAATCCTTCTCACACTCACTCCCAAACTCATCTATGCAAAGCTTCACCCTCCTATTTTCCTCCTTAAGAAGTAGAATCTCCTTCTTCAACACTTGAACCTGAGATTCTAAAACACTACAACAAGTCATGGTGCTTGGTAACAGCCCACGCTAACTCCCAAGAGCTTAGGCAGGTATGGCCGCAGGTGACCACTGACCTCAGCGTACTTCTAGATATGAAGCCAAGAATTCTGTTAGCTTTATTGCGAACACTAATGCACTGTTTTCTTGGTTTTAGATTACTGCTAACCAGAACTCCTAAATCCTTTTCGCATACATACATAGTTTAAACCATACATAGTTTTAAGACGAGGTTTGACAAACCTCATGGAGCAGGGAGAAAGAGGACCTAGTAGCAATCAGTGAAGAGGCGGGGCCAGGAGCTATGAATCGACCCCTGCAACCACAAATAGGTGAGTACAAATAGGTGAGTACACATACAGGTGAATTAGGTGACTCAACTCACACCCGCACCCGGGGCCAGGAGCTGTGACTGACTCCTGCAAATACAATTAGGTGAGCACACACCAGCTAAATACCCACAGAGGCCGGTAAGGTTCCTACACAAGCTATGTAGAAACCAGTCACAGGCATATTAGGTAGCAACACACGGTACCTAGGTACCAACATGTAGGTCAGTCAGGCAGCCACGAGTGAATGTTAAGTCATCGTCCGGTTCACCAGTACCGTTATACACAGGTGTTCTCAACGTTACCTCACTACAACCCACTCCCTCCAGCCTCTCTTTTGTTCCAATGATTTCTCAGTGTGTGTATATATATATATATATATATATATATATATATATATATATATATATATATATATATATATATATATATATATATATATATATATATATATATAAATTTTCAAAAAAATATAGTTTGATAGGTGTATTTCATTGATAATATAAAAAAATATATTTGAAACCTGACCTAACCTATCTTAACGTAATTTTCTGTAAACCATTTACATTACACAGGTGTTAACCGACTTGTGTGTTGAGCTGAATCTCCTGGGCCACTTGACCTTAATTTCCAGCTCCTGGATGTCTTAGAAGGGATTAGCTATACTTTACTAGTGATTTTTTTTCAGATTTGGTTGTTTCAGAAACTTAGGGAGCATCTTGCACTGTTCCTTTTGCCTGGGTTGAGGTAGAGGAGGCTGGGTTTGTAGGATACAGGGATACCCTTCTCGGATCACCTAGACCTAAATACATCTAGTCAAAGTATCTAAATTACTCAATAGTTTCTACACTAATCTAGCATATATCTAACCAGGTCAAGACCTCGTCCTAGTAATGATCTACAGTAACATTCCATTTGCTTAGACAATGATGAAGTATAATGCTACCCTGAATAACTCATCATAATGCTACCCTGAATAACTCAGCATAATGCTACCCTGAATAACTCAGCATAATGCTACCCAGAATAACTCAGCATAATGCTACCCTGAATAACTCAGCATAATGCTACCCTGAATAACTCAGCATAATGCTACCCAGAATAACTCAGCATAATGCTACCCAGAATAACTCAGCATAATGCTACCCTGAATAACTCAGCATAATGCTACCCTGAATAACTCAGCATAATGCTACCCAGAATAACTCAGCATAATGCTACCCTGAATAACTCAGCATAATGCTACCCTGAATAACTCAGCATAATGCTACCCAGAATAACTCAGCATAATGCTACCCAGAATAACTCAGCATAATGCTACCCTGAATAACTCAGCATAATGCTACCCTGAATAACTCAGCATAATGCTACCCAGAATAACTCAGCATAATGCTACCCAGAATAACTCAGCATAATGCTACCCTGAATAACTCAGCATAATGCTACCCAGAATAACTCAGCATAATGCTACCCTGAATAACTCAGCATAATGCTACCCAGAATAACTCAGCACAATGCTACCCAGAATAACTCAGCATAATGCTACCCTGAATAACTCAGCATAATGCTACCCAGAATAACTCAGCATAATGCTACCCAGAATAACTCAGCATAATGCTACCCTGAATAACTCAGCATAATGCTACCCAGAATAACTCAGCATAATGCTACCCTGAATAACTCAGCATAATGCTACCCAGAATAACTCAGCACAATGCTACCCTGAATAACTCAGCATAATGCTACCCTGAATAACTCACCAAAATACTCCCATAACTCAGCATAATGCTACCCTGAATAACTCAGCATAATGCTACCCTGAATAACTCAGCATAATGCTACCCTGAATAACTCAGCATAATGCTACCCTGAATAACTCAGCATAATGCTACCCTGAATAACTCAACATAATGCACCCATAACTCAGCATAATGCTACCCTGAATAACTCAGCATAATGCTACCCAGAATAACTCATCATAATGCTCCCATAACTCAGCATAATGCTACCCTGAATAACTCAGCATAATGCTACCCTGAATAACTCAGCATAATGCTCCCATAACTCAGCATAATGCTACCAGAATAACTCAGCATAATGCTACCCAGAATAACTCAGCATAATGCTCCCATAACTCAGCATAATGCTACCCTGAATAACTCAGCATAATGCTACCCTGAATAACTCAGCATAATGCTACCCTGAATAACTCAGCATAATGCTACCCTGAATAACTCAGCATAATGCTACCCTGAATAACTCAGCATAATGCTCCCATAACTCAGCATAATGCTATCCTGAATAACTCAGCATAATGCTACCCTGAATAACTCAGCATAATGCTACCCTGAATAACTCAGCATAATTCTACCCTGAATAACTCAGCATGCTCCCATAACTCAGCATAATGCTATCCTGAATAACTCAGCATAATGCTACCCTGAATAACTCAGCATAATGCTCCCATAACTCAGCATAATGCTACCCAGAATAACTCAGCATAATGCTACCCTGAATAACTCAGCATAATGCTACCCTGAATAACTCAGCATAATGCTCCCATAACTCAGCATAATGCTATCCTGAATAACTCAGCATAATGCTACCCTGAATAACTCAGCATAATGCTCCCATAACTCAGCATAATGCTATCCTGAATAACTCAGCATAATGCTACCCTGAATAACTCAGCATAATGCTCCCATAACTCAGCATAATGCTACCCAGAATAACTCAGCATAATGCTACCCAGAATAACTCAGCATAATGCTACCCTGAATAACTCAGCAAAATACTCCCATAACTCAGCATAATGCTACGCTGAATAACTCAGCATAATGCTACCCTGAATAACTCAGCATAATGCTACCCTGAATAACTCAGCATAATGCTCCCATAACACAGCATAATGCTACCCTGAATAACTCAGCATAATGCTACCCTGAATAACTCAGCATGATGCTCCCATAACTCAGCATAATGCTACCCAGAATAACTCAGCATAATGCTACCCTGAATAACTCAGCATAATGCTCCCATAACTCAGCATAATGCTACCCTGAATAACTCAGCATAATGCTACCCAGAATAACTCAGCATAATGCTACCCAGAATAACTCAGCATAATGCTACCCTGAATAACTCAGCAAAATACTCCCATAACTCAGCATAATGCTACGCTGAATAACTCAGCATAATGCTACCCTGAATAACTCAGCATAATGCTACCCTGAATAACTCAGCATAATGCTCCCATAACACAGCATAATGCTACCCTGAATAACTCAGCATAATGCTACCCTGAATAACTCAGCATAATGCTCCCATAACTCAGCATAATGCAACCCAGAATAACTCAGCATAATGCTACCCTGAATAACTCAGCATAATGCTCCCATAACTCAGCATAATGCTACCCTGAATAACTCAGCATAATGCTACCCTGAATAACTCAGCATAATACTACCCTGAATAACTCAGCATAATGCTACCCTGAATACCTCAGCATAATGCTACCCTGAATAACACAGTATAATGCTACCCTGAATAACTCAGCATAATGCTATCCTGAATAACTCAGCATAATGCTACCCTGAATAACTCAGCATAATGCTACCCTGAATAACTCAGCATAATGCTATCCTGAATAACTCAGCATAATGCTACCCTGAATAACTCAGCATAATGCTACCCTGAATAACTCAGCATAATGCTACCCTGAATAACTCAGCATAATGCTACCCTGAATAACTCAAACTCAGCATAATGCTACCCTGAATAACTCAGACTCAGCATAATGCTACCCTGAATAACTCAGACTCAGCATAATGCTACCCTGAATAACTCAGACTCAGCATAATGCTACCCTGAATAACTCAAACTCAGCATAATGCTAACCTGAATAACTCAGACTCAGCATAATGCTACACTGAATAACTCAGACTCAGCATAATGCTACACTGAATAACTCAGACTCAGCATAATGCTACCTTGAATAACTCAGACTCAGCATAATGCTACCCTGAATAAATCAGACTCAGCACAATGCTACCTTGAATAACTCAGACTCAGCATAATGCTACCTTGAATAACTCAGACTCAGCATAATGCTACACTGAATAACTCAGACTCAGCATAGTGCTACCTTGAATAACTCATACTCAGCATAATGCTACCCTGAATAACGCAGACTCAGCATAATGCTACCCTGAATAACTCAAACTCAGCATAATGCTACACTGAATAACTCAGATTCAGCATAATGCTGCCCTGAATAACTCAGACTCCACATAACGCTACCTTGAACAACTCAGACTCAGCATAATGCTACGCTGAATAACTCAGACTCAGCATAATACTACCCTGAATAACTCAAACTCAGCATAATGCTACCTTGAATAACTCAGACTCAGCATAATGATACGATGAATAACTCAGACTCAGCATAATGCTACCCTGAATAACTCAGACTCAGCATAATGCTATCCTGAATAACTCAGACTCAGCATAATGCTACGCTGAATAACTCAGACTCAGCATAATACTACCCTGAATAACTCAAACTCAACATAATGCTACCTTGAATAACTCAGACTCAGAATAATGCTATGCTGAAAAACTCAGACTCAGCATAATGCTACGCTGAATAACTCAGACTCAGCATAATGCTACCCTGAATAACTCAGACTCAGCATAATACTACCCTGAATAACTCAAACTCAACATAATGCTACCTTGAATAACTCAGACTCAGCATAATGCTACGCTGAATAACTCAGACTCAGCATAATGCTACCTTGAATAACTTAGACTCAGCATAATGCTACCCTGAATAACTCAAACTCAGCATAATGCTACCTTGAATAACTCAGACTCAGCATAATGCTACCCTAAATAACTCAAACTCAGCATAATGCTACCTTGAATAACTCAGACTCAGCATAATGCTACCCTGAATAACTCAGACTCAGCATAATGCTACCTTGGATAATTCAGACTCAGCATAATGCTACGCTGAATAACTCAGACTCAGCATAATCCTACCCAGAATAACTCAGACTCAGCATAATGCTACGTTGAATAACTCAGACTAAGCATAATGCTACCCTGAATAACTCAGACTCAGCATAATGCTACGTTGAATAATTCAGACTCAGCATAATGCTACCTTGAATAACTCAGACTCAGCATAATGCTACGTTGAATAACTCAGACTCAGCATAATGCTACCTTGAATAACTCAGACTCAGCATAATGCTACCTTGAATAACTCAGACTCAGCATAATGCTACCCTGAATAACACAGACTCAACATAATGCTACCTTGAATAACTCAGACTCAGCATAATGCTACCCTAAATAACTCAGACTCAGCATAATGCTACCTTGAATAACTCAGACTCAGCATAACGCTACCCTGAATAACTCAGACTCAGCATAATGCTACGCTGAATAACTCAGACTCAGCATAATCCTACCTTGAATAACTCAGACTCAGCATAATGCTACCCTAAATAACTCAGACTCAGCATAATGCTACCTTGAATAACTCAGACTCAGCATAATGCTACGTTGAATAACTCAGACTCAGCATAATGCTACGCTGAATAACTCAGACTCAGCATAATGCTACGTTGAATAACTCAGACTCAGCATAATGCTACGTTGAATAACTCAGACTCAGCATAATGCTACCTTGAATAACTCAGACGCAGCATAATGCTACGTTGAATAACCTAGACTCAGCATAATGCTACGTTGAATAACTCAGACTCAGCATAATGCTACGTTGAATAACTCAGACTCAGCATAATGCTACGTTGAATAACTCAGACTCAGCATAATGCTACCTTGTATAACTCAGACGCAGCATAATGCTACGTTGAATAACTCAGACTCAGCATAATGCTACTTTGAATAACACAGACTCAGCATAATGCTACGTTGAATAACTCAGACTCAGCATAATGCTACCTTGAATAACTCAGACACAGCATAATGCTACGTTGAATAACTCAGACTCAGCATAATGCTACGTTGAGTAACTCAGACTCAGCATAATGCTACGTTGAATAACTCAGACTCAGCATAATGCTACGTTGAATAACTCAGACTCAGCATAATGCTAAGTTGAATAACTCAGACTCAGCATAATGCTACCTTGAATAACTCAGACTCAGCATAATGCTACCTTGAATAACTCAGACTCAGCATAATGCTACGTTGAATGACTCAGACTCAGCATAATGCTACCCTGAATAACTCAGACTCAGCATAATGCTACGTTGAATAACTCAGACTCAGCATAATGCTACCCTGAATAACTCAGACTCAGCATAATGCTACCTTGAATAACTCAGACTCAGCATAATGCTACCTTGAATAACTCAGACTCAGCATAATGCTACGTTGAATAACTCAGACTCAGCATAATGCTACCCTGAATAACTCAGACTCAGCATAATGCTACCTTGAATAATTCAGACTCAGCATAATGCTACGCTGAATAAAACAGACTCAGCATAATGCTACCCTGAATAACTCAGACTCAGCATAATGCTACCCTGAATAACTCAGACTCAGCATAATGCTACCCTGAAAATCTCAAACTCAGCATAATGCTATCCTGAATAACTCAGACTCAGCATAATGCTACCCTGAATAACTCAGACTAAGCATAATGCTACCTTGAATAACTCAGACTCAGCATAATGCTACGTTGAATAACTCAGACTCAGCATAATGCTACCCTGAATAACTCAGACTCAGCATAATGCTACCTTGAATAACTCAGACTCAGCATAATGCTACCTTGAATAACTCAGACTCAGCATAATGCTACGTTGAATAACTCAGACTCAGCATAATGCTACCCTGAATAACTCAAACTCAGCATAATGCAACCCTGAATAACTCAGACTCAGCATAATGCTACGTTGAATAACTCAGACTCAGCATAATGCTACCTTGAATAACTCAGACTCAGCATAATGCTACCTTGAATAACTCAGACTCAGCATAATGCTATCCTGAATAACTCAGACTCAGCATAATGCTACCTTGAATAACTCAGACTCAGCATAATGCTACCTTGAATAACTCAGACTCAGCATAATGCTACGTTGAATAACTCAGACTCAGCATAATGCTACCCTGAATAACTCAAACTCAGCATAATGCTACCCTGAATAACGCAGACTAAGCATAATGCTACCCTGAATAACTCAGACTAAGCATTATGCAATCTTGAATAACTTAGACTCAGCATAATGCTACCCTGAATAACTCAAACTCAGCATAATGCTACCTTGAATAACTCAGACTCAGCATAATGCTACCCTGAATAACTCAGACTCAGCATAATGCTACCCTGAATAACTCAGACTCAGCATAATGCTACCCTGAATAACTCAGACTCAGCATAATGCTACGTTGAATAACTCAGACTCAGCATAATGCTACCTTGAATAACTCAGACGCAGCAAAATGCTACGTTGAATAACCTAGACTCAGCATAATGCTACGTTGAATAACTCAGACTCAGCATAATGCTACGTTGAATAACTCAGACTCAGCATAATGCTACGTTGAATAACTCAGACTCAGCATAATGCTACCTTGTATAACTCAGACGCAGCATAATGCTACGTTGAATAACTCAGACTCAGCATAATGCTACGTTGAATAACTCAGACTCAGCATAATTCTACCTTGAATAACTCAGACTCAGCATAATGCTACGTTGAATAACTCAGACTCAGCATAATGCTACCTTGAATAACTCAGACTCACCATAATGCTACGTTGAATAACTCAGACTCAGCATAATGCTACCTTGAATAACTCAGACTCAGCATAATGCTACCTTGAATAACTCAGACTCAGCATAATGCTACGTTGAGTAACTCAGACTCAGCATAATGCTACCCTGAATAACTCAGACTCAGCATAATGCTACCCTGAATAACTCAGACTCAGCATAATGCTGCCTTTAATAACTCAGACTCAGCATAATGCTACGTTGAATAACTCAGACTCAGCATAATGCTACCCTGAATAACTCAGACTCAGCATAATGCTACCTTGAATAACTCAGACTCAGCATAATGCTACCCTGAATAACTCAGACTCAGCATAATGCTACGTTGAATAACTCAGACTCAGCATAATGCTGCCCTGAATAACTCAGATTCAGCATAATGCTACCTTGAATAACTCAGACTCAGCATAATGCTACCCTGAATAACTCAGACTCAGCATAATGCTACCTTGAATAACTCAGACTCAGCATAATGCTACCTTGAATAACTCAGACTCAGCATAATGCTACCCTGAATAACTCAGACTCAGCATAATGCTACGTTGAATAACTCAGACTCAGCATAATGCTACCTTGAATATCTCAGACTCAGCATAATGCTACCTTGAATAACTCAGACTCAGCATAATGCTACCTTGAATAACTCAGACTCAGCATAATGCTACCCTGAATAACTCAGACTCAGCATAATGCTACCTTGAATAACTCAGACTCAGCATAATGCTACCTTGAATAACTCAGACTCAGCATAATGCTACCCTGAATAACTCAGACTCAGCATAATGCTACCTTGAATAACTCAGACTCAGCATAATGCTACCTTGAATATCTCAGACTCAGCATAATGCTACCTTGAATAACTCAGACTCAGCATAATGCTACCTTGAATAACTCAGACTCAGCATAATGCTACCCTGAATAACTGAGACTCAGCATAATGCTACCTTGAATAACTCAGACTCAGCATAATGCTACCTTGAATAACTCAGACTCAGCATAATGCTACCTTGAATAACTCAGACTCAGCATAATGCTACCCTGAATAACTCAGACTCAGCATAATGCTACCTTGAATAACTCAGACTCAGCATAATGCTACCTTGAATAACTCAGACTCAGCATAATGCTACCTTGAATAACTCAGACTCAGCATAATGCTACCCTGAATAACTCAGACTCAGCATAATGCTACCTTGAATAACTCAGACTCAGCATAATGCTACCTTGAATAACTCAGACTCAGCATAATGCTACCTTGAATAAATCAGACTCAGCATAATGCTACCCTGAATAACTCAGACTAAGCATAATACTACCTTGAATAACTCAGACTCAGCATAATGCTAACTTGAATAACTCAGAGTCAGCATAATGCTACCTTGAATAACTCAGACTCAGCATAATGCTACCCTGAATAACTCAGACTCAGCATAATGCTTCCTTGAATAACTCAGACTCAGCATAATGCTACCTTGAATAACTCAGACTCAGCATAATGCTACCTTGAATAACTCAGACTCAGCATAATGCTACCCTGAATAACTCAGACTCAGCATAATGCTACCTTGAATAACTCAGACTCAGCATAATGCTACCTTGAATAACTCAGACTCAGCATAATGCTACCTTGAATAATTCAGACTCAGCATAATGCTTCCTTGAATAACTCAGACTCAGCATAATGCTACCTTGAATATCTCAGACTCAGCATAATGCTACCTTGAATAACTCAGACTCAGCATAATTCTACCCTGAATAACTCAGACTCAGCATAATGCTTCCTTGAATAACTCAGACTCAGCATAATGCTACCTTGAATAACTCAGACTCAGCATAATGCTACCCTGAATAACTCAGACTCAGCATAATGCTACCTTGAAGAACTCAGACTCAGCATAATGCTACCTTGAATAACTCAGACTCAGCATAATGCTACCCTGAATAACTCAGACTCAGCATAATGCTACCCTGAATAACTCAGACTCAGCATAATGCTACCCTGAATAACTCAGACTCAGCATAATGCTACCCTGAATAACTCAGACTCAGCATAATGCTACCCTGAATAACTCAGACTCAGCATAATGCTACCCTGAATAACTCAGACTCAGCATAATGCTACCCTGAATAACTCAGACTCAGCATAATGCTACCATGAATAACTCAGACTCAGCATAATCCTACCCTGAATAACTCAGACTCAGCATAATGCTACCCTGAATAACTCAGACTCAGCATAATGGTACCCTGAATAACTCAGACTCAGCATAATGCTACCCTGAATAACTCAGACTCAGCATAATCCTACCCTGAATAACTCAGACTCAGCATAATGCTACCCTGAATAACTCAGACTCAGCATAATGCTACCTTGAATAACTCAGACTCAGCATAATGCTACCCTGAATAACTCAGACTCAGCATAATGCAACCCTGAATAACTCAGACTCAGCATAATGCTACCCTGAATAAGTCAGACTAAGCATAATGCTACCTTGAATAACTCAGACTCAGCATAATGCTACCTTGAATAACTCAGACTCAGCATAATGCTATCCTGAATAACTCAGACTCAGCATAATGCTACCTTGAATAACTCAGACTCAGCATAATGCTACCTTGAATAACTCAGACTCAGCATAATGCTACGTTGAATAACTCAGACTCAGCATAATGCTACCCTGAATAACTCAAACTCAGCATAATGCTACCCTGAATAACTCAGACTAAGCATAATGCTACCCTGAATAACTCAGACTAAGCATTATGCAATCTTGAATAACTTAGACTCAGCATAATGCTACCCTGAATAACTCAAACTCAGCATAATGCTACCTTGAATAACTCAGACTCAGCATAATGCTACCCTGAATAACTCAGACTCAGCATAATGCTACCCTGAATAACTCAGACTCAGCATAATGCTACCCTGAATAACTCAGACTCAGCATAATGCTACGTTGAATAACTCAGACTCAGCATAATGCTACCTTGAATAACTCAGACGCAGCAAAATGCTACGTTGAATAACTTAGACTCAGCATAATGCTACGTTGAATAACTCAGACTCAGCATAATGCTACGTTGAATAACTCAGACTCAGCATAATGCTACGTTGAATAACTCAGACTCAGCATAATGCTACCTTGTATAACTCAGACGCAGCATAATGCTACGTTGAATAACTCAGACTCAGCATAATGCTACGTTGAATAACTCAGACTCAGCATAATTCTACCTTGAATAACTCAGACTCAGCATAATGCTACGTTGAATAACTCAGACTCAGCATAATGCTACCTTGAATAACTCAGACTCACCATAATGCTACGTTGAATAACTCAGACTCAGCATAATGCTACCTTGAATAACTCAGACTCAGCATAATGCTACCTTGAATAACTCAGACTCAGCATAATGCTACGTTGAGTAACTCAGACTCAGCATAATGCTACCCTGAATAACTCAGACTCAGCATAATGCTACCCTGAATAACTCAGACTCAGCATAATGCTGCCTTTAATAACTCAGACTCAGCATAATGCTACGTTGAATAACTCAGACTCAGCATAATGCTACCCTGAATAACTCAGACTCAGCATAATGCTACCTTGAATAACTCAGACTCAGCATAATGCTACCCTGAATAACTCAGACTCAGCATAATGCTACGTTGAATAACTCAGACTCAGCATAATGCTGCCCTGAATAACTCAGATTCAGCATAATGCTACCTTGAATAACTCAGACTCAGCATAATGCTACCCTGAATAACTCAGACTCAGCATAATGCTACCTTGAATAACTCAGACTCAGCATAATGCTACCTTGAATAACTCAGACTCAGCATAATGCTACCCTGAATAACTCAGACTCAGCATAATGCTACGTTGAATAACTCAGACTCAGCATAATGCTACCTTGAATATCTCAGACTCAGCATAATGCTACCTTGAATAACTCAGACTCAGCATAATGCTACCTTGAATAACTCAGACTCAGCATAATGCTACCCTGAATAACTCAGACTCAGCATAATGCTACCTTGAATAACTCAGACTCAGCATAATGCTACCTTGAATAACTCAGACTCAGCATAATGCTACCCTGAATAACTCAGACTCAGCATAATGCTACCTTGAATAACTCAGACTCAGCATAATGCTACCTTGAATATCTCAGACTCAGCATAATGCTACCTTGAATAACTCAGACTCAGCATAATGCTACCTTGAATAACTCAGACTCAGCATAATGCTACCCTGAATAACTGAGACTCAGCATAATGCTACCTTGAATAACTCAGACTCAGCATAATGCTACCTTGAATAACTCAGACTCAGCATAATGCTACCTTGAATAACTCAGACTCAGCATAATGCTACCCTGAATAACTCAGACTCAGCATAATGCTACCTTGAATAACTCAGACTCAGCATAATGCTACCTTGAATAACTCAGACTCAGCATAATGCTACCTTGAATAACTCAGACTCAGCATAATGCTACCCTGAATAACTCAGACTCAGCATAATGCTACCTTGAATAACTCAGACTCAGCATAATGCTACCTTGAATAACTCAGACTCAGCATAATGCTACCTTGAATAAATCAGACTCAGCATAATGCTACCCTGAATAACTCAGACTAAGCATAATACTACCTTGAATAACTCAGACTCAGCATAATGCTAACTTGAATAACTCAGAGTCAGCATAATGCTACCTTGAATAACTCAGACTCAGCATAATGCTACCCTGAATAACTCAGACTCAGCATAATGCTTCCTTGAATAACTCAGACTCAGCATAATGCTACCTTGAATAACTCAGACTCAGCATAATGCTACCTTGAATAACTCAGACTCAGCATAATGCTACCCTGAATAACTCAGACTCAGCATAATGCTACCTTGAATAACTCAGACTCAGCATAATGCTACCTTGAATAACTCAGACTCAGCATAATGCTACCTTGAATAATTCAGACTCAGCATAATGCTTCCTTGAATAACTCAGACTCAGCATAATGCTACCTTGAATATCTCAGACTCAGCATAATGCTACCTTGAATAACTCAGACTCAGCATAATTCTACCCTGAATAACTCAGACTCAGCATAATGCTTCCTTGAATAACTCAGACTCAGCATAATGCTACCTTGAATAACTCAGACTCAGCATAATGCTACCCTGAATAACTCAGACTCAGCATAATGCTACCTTGAAGAACTCAGACTCAGCATAATGCTACCTTGAATAACTCAGACTCAGCATAATGCTACCCTGAATAACTCAGACTCAGCATAATGCTACCCTGAATAACTCAGACTCAGCATAATGCTACCCTGAATAACTCAGACTCAGCATAATGCTACCCTGAATAACTCAGACTCAGCATAATGCTACCCTGAATAACTCAGACTCAGCATAATGCTACCCTGAATAACTCAGACTCAGCATAATGCTACCCTGAATAACTCAGACTCAGCATAATGCTACCATGAATAACTCAGACTCAGCATAATCCTACCCTGAATAACTCAGACTCAGCATAATGCTACCCTGAATAACTCAGACTCAGCATAATGGTACCCTGAATAACTCAGACTCAGCATAATGCTACCCTGAATAACTCAGACTCAGCATAATCCTACCCTGAATAACTCAGACTCAGCATAATGCTACCCTGAATAACTCAGACTCAGCATAATGCTACCTTGAATAACTCAGACTCAGCATAATGCTACCCTGAATAACTCAGACTCAGCATAATGCAACCCTGAATAACTCAGACTCAGCATAATGCTACCCTGAATAAGTCAGACTCAGCATAATGCTACCCTGAATAACTCAGACTCAGCATAATGCTACCCTGAATAACTCAGACTCAGCATAATGCAACCCTGAATAACTCAGACTCAGCATAATGCTACCCTGAATAACTCAGACTCAGCATAATGCTACCCTGAATAACTCAGACTCAGCATAATGCTACCCTGAATAACTCAGACTCAGCATAATGCTACCCTGAATAACTCAGACTCAGCATAATGCTACCCTGAATAACTCAGACTCAGCATAATGCTACCCTGAATAACTCAGACTCAGCATAATGCTACCCTGAATAACTCAGACTCAGCATAATGCTACCCTGAATAACTCAGACTCAGCATAATGCTACCCTGAATAACTCAGACTCAGCATAATCCTACCCTGAATAACTCAGACTCAGCATAATGCTACCCTGAATAACTCAGACTCAGCATAATGGTACCCTGAATAACTCAGACTCAGCATAATGCTACCCTGAATAACTCAGACTCAGCATAATCCTACCCTGAATAACTCAGACTCAGCATAATGCTACCCTGAATAACTCAGACTCAGCATAATGCTACCTTGAATAACTCAGACTCAGCATAATGCTACCCTGAATAACTCAGACTCAGCATAATGCTACCCTGAATAACTCAGACTCAGCATAATGGTACCCTGAATAACTCAGACTCAGCATAATGCTACCCTGAATAACTCAGACTCAGCATAATCCTACCCTGAATAACTCAGACTCAGCATAATGCTACCCTGAATAACTCAGACTCAGCATAATGCAACCCTGAATAACTCAGACTCAGCATAATGCTACGTTGAATAAGTCAGACTCAGCATAATGCTACGCTGAATAACTCAGACTCAGCATAATGCTGCCTTGAATAACTCAGACTCAGCATAATACTACCCTGAATAACTCAGACTCAGCATAATGCTACCCTGAATAACTCAGACTCAGCATAATGCTACCCTGAATAAGTCAGACTCAGCATAATGCTACCCTGAATAACTCAGACTCAGCATAATGCTACCCTGAATAACTCAGACTCAGCATAATGCTACCCTGAATAAGTCAGACTCAGCATAATGCTACCCTGAATAACTCAGACTCAGCATAATGCTACCCTGAATAACGCTCATTAATTATAACATTGTAGAGCAGCAAAGTGTAAGTGGCAGCCACGAGAACACTGCAGCAGGCCTACTGGCCCATGCCAGGCAGGTCCAGCTCTCTCACCGGCTTAAGCCAATGCCTTAACCTAGTCAGGTCAGTTACATTCACTTAAGGAAGGAGCACATCATCTGACCCAGCAGCACAAGCTAGTCAGGTCCAACTCACACCCACCCACACCCACTCATGTATTTATCTAACCTATTTTTAAAACTACACAACGTTTTAGCCTCAATAACTGTACTCGGGAGTTTGTTCCACTCATCCACAACTCTATTACCAAACCAGTGCTTTCCTATATCCTTCCTGAATCTGAATTTTTCCATCTTAAATCCATTGCTGCGAGTCCTGTCTAGGCTAGATATTTTCAGCACGTTATATACATCCCCTGTATTTATTCCTGTTTTCCATTTATACACCTCGATCATATCCCCCCTAATTCTACGCCTTTCTAGAGAGTGCAGATTCAGGGCCATCAGTATATCCTCATAAGGAAGATTTCTGATACATGGGATCAACTTTGTCATCCTCCTCTGTAAGTTTTCCAGAGCATTTATATCCATTCTGTAATACGGTGACCAGAACTGTGCAGCATAGTCTAAATGAGGCCTAACCAAGGATATATAGAGTTGAACAACCTGAGGACTTCTATTATTTATACTTCTAGATATGAAGCCAAGAATTCTGTTAGCTTTATTGCGAACACTAATGCACTGTTGTCATGGTTTTAGATTACTGCTAACCAGAACTCCTAAATCCTTTCCGCAATCAGTAGTATTAAGATCTACATTATTTAGTTTATATGTGGCATGGCTATTTACCTGTCCAACATTTAGAACTTTGCATTTGTCAATATTAAACTGCATCTGCCACTTCTCCGACCATTGCATCAGTCTATTCAAATCATCCTGGAGTGCTCTAGTGTCCTCATTAGAATGAATTGGACGGCCTATTTTGGTGTCATCAGCAAATTTACTTATGTCGCTATTTATTCCCTCATCTATGTCGTTTATGTAAATTGTGAACAACAACGGGCCCAACACTGACCCCTGAGGAACACCGCTTGTGACGTGCCCCCATTCTGATTTCTCCCCATTTATACAAACTCTCTGCTGCCTATTCGTCAACCATACCTCTACCCAGGAAAAAATTTCTCCTCCTGTTTCGTGTGCCTTAAGTTTCCATATACACAATATCATATTCAATACCATGATCTACCTCCTCAAATATCTTAGAGAAGAAAGTTAGTAAATTCCTAAGACAGGAACGCCAATGTGAGGCTTCACTTGCGCTAAGAGTCACTCACAGCAGTCAATGTGAGGCTTCACCTGCGCTAAGAGTCACTCACAGCAGTCAATGTGAGGCTTCACTTGCGCTATGCGCCACTCACACAATAAGTGTCAGGGCCCAAAACTGTTCAACTGCCTCTATTACCAATAGACCCCTGGCTGTCTTCAAGAAGGCACTGGACAGGCACCTAAAGTCAGTACCTGACCAACAGGACTGTGGTTTGTACGTCAGTTTGCGTGTAGCCAGCAGTAACAGCCTGGTTGATCAGACCCTGATCCACAATGAGGCCTGGTCTCAGACCGAGTCGTGGGAGCGTTGACCCCCTCGAAACTCTTTCCAGGTAAACTCCAGGTAAACAAGTGGTAGGGTGTTTGGAAGTTTGTAGATGAATGGTTCAGGGAACCGACATGTTGATAAATTAGACACATGTGCAACTCTTGGGTATCTTTATTGAGGAAACGTTTCGCCACACAGTGGCTTCATCAGTCCATACAAAGGAGATTGATGGACTGGCCACATCGACTCAAGGTTGAGGGACTGATTACCTCATTCTCCTCCTGTTCTTCAAGATTCTCCTTTGTATGGACTGATGAAGCCACTGTGTGGCGAAACGTTTCCTCAATAAAGATACCCAAGAGTTGCACATGTTTGGAAGTTGATGACTCTGGGGTTGATCTGCAGCGACTCTTTCAACTTGACAACATCCACGATCACAACAATTAAAAATCAACGAAGATAAAAGCTTCTGGAACCACGATGGCTTATTTTTGTAAATTATTGTTTCTCCAAGAAATTACTAGAAATAAAATACAGTAATATACCATATATTTCGGGTTAATTTTTTTTTATCCGGCGAGCATGTCCGTGTACGTAGTGTTATAATGATCCAGCATTGAACTGTTTTACACTATGCTTCATGTCCAGGAATACACCCTCAGCTCGGAGCGAATTCTCAGCGCCGAGCGGGGTCTCAGCGCTGAGCGAGTTCTCAGCGCTGAGCGGCTGAGCGAATTCTCAGCGTTGAACGAGTTCTCAGCAATTAGCGAGAATTCGCTCAGCGCTGAGACCCCGCTCAACACTGAGCGAATTCTCAGCGTTGAGCGAGTTCTCAGCGATGAGCGGGTCTCAGCGCTTAGCGGGGTCTCAGCGCTGAGCGGGTCTCAGCGCTGAGCGGGGTCTCAGCTCCGAGCGGGGTCTCAGTGTTTGAGTTGAATGATTTACGAAACACAAGAACCATTGGATATTAGTGAATTTAACAGAAAAATATGCTATTAATTCGTTACCATCGCTTCCAGTTTGACCTGTCCCAGCACCTTACTTCTCTCAATACTAATTGTTATCGTGACTGATTTATT
Source organism: Cherax quadricarinatus (assembly GCF_038502225.1). NCBI lineage: Eukaryota > Metazoa > Arthropoda > Malacostraca > Decapoda > Parastacidae > Cherax > Cherax quadricarinatus. The sequence continues at coordinate 15,591,025 of NC_091377.1, read as the reverse complement.
GTTAAATCCATTAGTCACAGTTTAAATGCTATAAATAATTTGTGATAAGTCATAGGCCATCAGCCACAGTAGGACTGGCACCAACACCCTGGTTGATCAGGCTACAAGCCAGGAGGCCTGGTCTGGAAGTGGACTGTGAAGGTGTTGATGCTTGGAAAACTCTCCTGGTATACTGGAGGTAGAATAGTTCCAGGATTTTTCCAGGTAGCCGTGGCCCTGTCAGGCAGGAAGCTGACTTAGGAGTTTATTATCTCAGAGGGAAGGAGATATATAAGTTGACTCACCTTATGCAATGGGCACCATATAACATTGTGTTTGGTGTCCCAGACTACGTGTAACACAGAAGACTTGGCCAGCTGTGGTCTCTTCGTACAAACTTGGCGCAGAGTTTCCGCTCGTCGTATCATCAGCTTCCTTCGAACCTCCAAGAACCTGCGATCCTTAGGGGACATCAAGGAATCGTCAGTCAGCATTATGCAGCATTTTATTATGTACATTGTTAATAAATACCAAAAGGAATTAGTCACAATAATCAGAAAAGAAAATCAATGAATAATAATGACTAACAAGCTTAGTCTCAATATTGACAAAACCTATTTCATTCAGTTTACAAACAGAGCTACAAATGTTCCACTTAACATATTGATAAACGGATCACCTGTCACAAGACTGACAGGGAAAATTCTTAGGAATCCACCCGGACAGTAGCCTCAAATTTCAGTCATATACAACAAATTTTCCAGAAAATCTCTATTCAATAGGCATATTACCAAAGATACGGTACTATGTTCGACAACCAGCACTCCTTGCCCTATATCACTTACTCATCTACCCTTATCTCACCTATGGAATTTGTGCATGGGGCTCAACAACAATAAATCATCTCAGACCATTAATAATCCAGCAAAATGCTGCAGTCAGAATGATAACAAATTCCCACTCCAGACAGCATACTTCACCATACTATATCTGCCTGATAACTCCCGAGCCTCTCCATCTGCCTGATAACTCCTGAGCCTCTCCATCTGCCTGATAACTCCCCAGCCTCTCCATCTGCCTGATAACTCCTGAGCCTCTCCATCTGCCTGATAACTCCCCAGCCTCTCCATCTGCCTGATAACTCCCCAGCCTCTCCATCTGCCTGATAACTCCCCAGCCTCTCCATCTGCCTGATAACTCCCCAGCCTCTCCATCTGCCTGATAACTCCCCAGCCTCTCCATCTACCTGATAACTCCCGAGCCTCTCCATCTGCCTGATAACTCCCCAGCCTCTCCATCTGCCTGATAACTCCCGAGCCTCTCCATCTGCCTGATAACTCCTGAGCCTCTCCATCTGCATGATAACTCCTGAGCCTCTCCATCTGCCTGATAACTCCTGAGCCTCTCCATCTGCATGATAACTCCTGAGCCTCTCCATCTGCATGATAACTCCTGAGCCTCTCCATCTACCTGATAACTCCTGAGCCTCTCCATCTGCCTGATAACTCCCCAGCCTCTCCATCTGCCTGATAACTCCCGAGCCTCTCCATCTGCCTGATAACTCCCGAGCCTCTCCATCTGCCTGATAACTCCTGAGCCTCTCCATCTGCATGATAACTCCTGAGCCTCTCCATCTGCCTGATAACTCCTGAGCCTCACTATCTGCCTGATAACTCCTGAGCCTCACTATCTGCCTGATAACTCCTGAGCCTCACTATCTGCCTGATAACTCCTGAGCCTCACTATCTGCCTGATAACTCCTGAGCCTCTCCATCTACCTGATAACTCCTGAGCCTCACTATCTGCATGATAACTCCTGAGCCTCACTATCTGCCTGATAACTCCTGAGCCTCACTATCTGCCTGATAACTCCTGAGCCTCACTATCTGCCTGATAACTCCTGAGCCTCTCCATCTACCTGATAACTCCTGAGCCTCTCCATCTGCCTGATAACTCCTGAGCCTCACTATCTGCCTGATAACTCCTGAGCCTCACTATCTGCCTGATAACTCCTGAGCCTCACTATCTGCCTGATAACTCCTGAGCCTCACTATCTGCCTGATAACTCCTGAGCCTCTCCATCTACCTGATAACTCCTGAGCCTCACTATCTGCATGATAACTCCTGAGCCTCACTATCTACCTGATAACTCCTGAGCCTCTCCATCTACCTGATAACTCCTGAGCCTCACTATCTGCCTGATAACTCCTGAGCCTCACTATCTGCCTGATAACTCCTGAGCCTCTCCATCTACCTGATAACTCCTGAGCCTCACTATCTGCCTGATAACTCCTGAGCCTCACTATCTGCCTGATAACTCCTGAGCCTCTCCATCTACCTGATAACTCCTGAGCCTCACTATCTGCATGATAACTCCTGAGCCTCACTATCTACCTGATAACTCCTGAGCCTCTCCATCTACCTGATAACTCCTGAGCCTCACTATCTGCATGATAACTCCTGAGCCTCTCCATCTACCTGATAACTCCTGAGCCTCTCCATCTACCTGATAACTCCTGAGCCTCTCCATCTACCTGATAACTCCTGAGCCTCTCCATCTGCCTGATAACTCCCCAGCCTCTCCATCTGCCTGATAACTCCCGAGCCTCTCCATCTGCCTGATAACTCCCGAGCCTCTCCATCTGCCTGATAACTCCCGAGCCTCTCCATCTGCCTGATAACTCCTGAGCCTCACTATCTGCCTGATAACTCCTGAGCCTCTCCATCTGCCTGATAACTCCTGAGCCTCTCCATCTACCTGATAACTCCTGAGCCTCTCCATCTACCTGATAACTCCTGAGCCTCTCCATCTACCTGATAACTCCTGAGCCTCACTATCTGCATGATAACTCCTGAGCCTCACTATCTGCATGATAACTCCTGAGCCTCTCCATCTACCTGATAACTCCTGAGCCTCTCCATCTACCTGATAACTCCTGAGCCTCTCCATCTACCTGATAACTCCTGAGCCTCACTATCTGCATGATAACTCCTGAGCCTCACTATCTGCATGATAACTCCTGAGCCTCTCCATCTACCTGATAACTCCTGAGCCTCTCCATCTACCTGATAACTCCTGAGCCTCTCCATCTACCTGATAACTCCTGAGCCTCTCCATCTACCTGATAACTCCTGAGCCTCACTATCTACCTGATAACTCCTGAGCCTCACTATCTGCATGATAACTCCTGAGCCTCACTATCTGCATGATAACTCCTGAGCCTCTCCATCTACCTGATAACTCCTGAGCCTCACTATCTGCATGATAACTCCTGAGCCTCTCCATCTACCTGATAACTCCTGAGCCTCTCCATCTACCTGATAACTCCTGAGCCTCACTATCTGCATGATAACTCCTGAGCCTCACTATCTGCATGATAACTCCTGAGCCTCACTATCTGCATGATAACTCCTGAGCCTCTCCATCTGCCTGATAACTCCTGAGCCTCTCCATCTACCTGATAACTCCTGAGCCTCTCCATCTACCTGATAACTCCTGAGCCTCACTATCTGCATGATAACTCCTGAGCCTCTCCATCTACCTGATAACTCCTGAGCCTCTCCATCTACCTGATAACTCCTGAGCCTCTCCATCTACCTGATAACTCCTGAGCCTCACTATCTGCATGATAACTCCTGAGCCTCTCCATCTACCTGATAACTCCTGAGCCTCACTATCTGCATGATAACTCCTGAGCCTCTCCATCTACCTGATAACTCCTGAGCCTCTCCATCTACCTGATAACTCCTGAGCCTCTCCATCTACCTGATAACTCCTGAGCCTCACTATCTGCATGATAACTCCTGAGCCTCTCCATCTACCTGATAACTCCTGAGCCTCTCCATCTACCTGATAACTCCTGAGCCTCACTATCTGCCTGATAACTCCTGAGCCTCACTATCTGCATGATAACTCCTGAGCCTCTCCATCTGCCTGATAACTCCTGAGCCTCTCCATCTACCTGATAACTCCTGAGCCTCTCCATCTACCTGATAACTCCTGAGCCTCTCCATCTACCTGATAACTCCTGAGCCTCTCCATCTGCCTGATAACTCCTGAGCCTCTCCATCTGCCTGATAACTCCTGAGCCTCTCCATCTACCTGATAACTCCTGAGCCTCTCCATCTGCCTGATAACTCCTGAGCCTCTCCATCTACCTGATAACTCCTGAGCCTCACTATCTGCCTGATAACTCCTGAGCCTCACTATCTGCATGATAACTCCTGAGCCTCTCCATCTGCCTGATAACTCCTGAGCCTCTCCATCTACCTGATAACTCCTGAGCCTCTCCATCTACCTGATAACTCCTGAGCCTCTCCATCTACCTGATAACTCCTGAGCCTCTCCATCTACCTGATAACTCCTGAGCCTCTCCATCTACCTGATAACTCCCCAGCCTCTCCATCTACCTGATAACTCCTGAGCCTCTCCATCTGCCTGATAACTCCTGAGCCTCTCCATCTACCTGATAACTCCCCAGCCTCTCCATCTACCTGATAACTCCTGAGCCTCTCCATCTACCTGATAACTCCTGAGCCTCTCCATCTACCTGATAACTCCTGAGCCTCTCCATCTGCCTGATAACTCCTGAGCCTCTCCATCTACCTGATAACTCCTGAGCCTCTCCATCTACCTGATAACTCCTGAGCCTCTCCATCTACCTGATAACTCCTGAGCCTCTCCATCTACCTGATAACTCCTGAGCCTCACTATCTGCCTGATAACTCCTGAGCCTCTCCATCTACCTGATAACTCCTGAGCCTCTCCATCTGCCTGATAACTCCTGAGCCTCTCCATCTACCTGATAACTCCTGAGCCTCTCCATCTACCTGATAACTCCTGAGCCTCTCCATCTACCTGATAACTCCTGAGCCTCTCCATCTGCCTGATAACTCCTGAGCCTCACTATCTGCCTGATAACTCCTGAGCCTCTCCATCTGCCTGATAACTCCTGAGCCTCACTATCTGCCTGATAACTCCTGAGCCTCTCCATCTGCCTGATAACTCCTGAGCCTCTCCATCTACCTGATAACTCCTGAGCCTCTCCATCTACCTGATAACTCCTGAGCCTCTCCATCTACCTGATAACTCCTGAGCCTCTCCATCTACCTGATAACTCCTGAGCCTCACTATCTGCATGATAACTCCTGAGCCTCTCCATCTGCCTGATAACTCCTGAGCCTCTCCATCTACCTGATAACTCCTGAGCCTCACTATCTGCCTGATAACTCCTGAGCCTCACTATCTGCATGATAACTCCTGAGCCACTCCATCTACCTGATAACTCCTGAGCCTCACTATCTACCTGATAACTCCTGAGCCTCACTATCTGCATGATAACTCCTGAGCCTCTCCATCTGCCTGATAACTCCTGAGCCTCTCCATCTACCTGATAACTCCTGAGCCTCTCCATCTACCTGATAACTCCTGAGCCTCTCCATCTACCTGATAACTCCTGAGCCTCTCCATCTACCTGATAACTCCTGAGCCTCACTATCTGCCTGATAACTCCTGAGCCTCACTATCTGCATGATAACTCCTGAGCCTCTCCATCTGCCTGATAACTCCTGAGCCTCTCCATCTACCTGATAACTCCTGAGCCTCTCCATCTACCTGATAACTCCTGAGCCTCACTATCTGCCTGATAACTCCTGAGCCTCACTATCTGCATGATAACTCCTGAGCCTCTCCATCTGCCTGATAACTCCTGAGCCTCTCCATCTACCTGATAACTCCTGAGCCTCTCCATCTACCTGATAACTCCTGAGCCTCTCCATCTACCTGATAACTCCTGAGCCTCTCCATCTACCTGATAACTCCTGAGCCTCTCCATCTGCCTGATAACTCCTGAGCCTCACTATCTGCCTGATAACTCCTGAGCCTCTCCATCTGCCTGATAACTCCTGAGCCTCACTATCTGCCTGATAACTCCTGAGCCTCTCCATCTACCTGATAACTCCTGAGCCTCTCCATCTACCTGATAACTCCTGAGCCTCTCCATCTGCCTGATAACTCCTGAGCCTCACTATCTGCCTGATAACTCCTGAGCCTCTCCATCTACCTGATAACTCCTGAGCCTCTCCATCTACCTGATAACTCCTGAGCCTCTCCATCTGCCTGATAACTCCTGAGCCTCACTATCTGCCTGATAACTCCTGAGCCTCTCCATCTGCCTGATAACTCCTGAGCCTCTCCATCTACCTGATAACTCCTGAGCCTCTCCATCTACCTGATAACTCCTGAGCCTCTCCATCTACCTGATAACTCCTGAGCCTCTCCATCTACCTGATAACTCCTGAGCCTCTCCATCTACCTGATAACTCCTGAGCCTCTCCATCTACCTGATAACTCCCCAGCCTCTCCATCTACCTGATAACTCCTGAGCCTCTCCATCTGCCTGATAACTCCTGAGCCTCTCCATCTACCTGATAACTCCCCAGCCTCTCCATCTACCTGATAACTCCTGAGCCTCTCCATCTACCTGATAACTCCTGAGCCTCTCCATCTACCTGATAACTCCTGAGCCTCTCCATCTGCCTGATAACTCCTGAGCCTCTCCATCTACCTGATAACTCCTGAGCCTCTCCATCTACCTGATAACTCCTGAGCCTCTCCATCTACCTGATAACTCCTGAGCCTCTCCATCTACCTGATAACTCCTGAGCCTCACTATCTGCCTGATAACTCCTGAGCCTCTCCATCTACCTGATAACTCCTGAGCCTCTCCATCTGCCTGATAACTCCTGAGCCTCTCCATCTACCTGATAACTCCTGAGCCTCTCCATCTACCTGATAACTCCTGAGCCTCTCCATCTACCTGATAACTCCTGAGCCTCTCCATCTGCCTGATAACTCCTGAGCCTCACTATCTGCCTGATAACTCCTGAGCCTCTCCATCTGCCTGATAACTCCTGAGCCTCACTATCTGCCTGATAACTCCTGAGCCTCTCCATCTGCCTGATATCTCCTGAGCCTCTCCATCTACCTGATAACTCCTGAGCCTCTCCATCTGCCTGATAACTCCTGAGCCTCACTATCTGCCTGATAACTCCTGAGCCTCTCCATCTACCTGATAACTCCTGAGCCTCTCCATCTGCCTGATAACTCCTGAGCCTCTCCATCTGCCTGATAACTCCTGAGCCTCTCCATCTACCTGATAACTCCTGAGCCTCTCCATCTACCTGATAACTCCTGAGCCTCTCCATCTGCCTGATAACTCCTGAGCCTCTCCATCTACCTGATAACTCCTGAGCCTCTCCATCTACCTGATAACTCCTGAGCCTCTCCATCTGCCTGATAACTCCTGAGCCTCTCCATCTACCTGATAACTCCTGAGCCTCTCCATCTGCCTGATAACTCCTGAGCCTCTCCATCTACCTGATAACTCCTGAGCCTCTCCATCTACCTGATAACTCCTGAGCCTCTCCATCTACCTGATAACTCCTGAGCCTCTCCATCAGCCTGATAACTCCTGAGCCTCTCCATCTACCTGATAACTCCTGAGCCTCTCCATCTACCTGATAACTCCTGAGCCTCTCCATCTACCTGATAACTCCCCAGCCTCTCCATCTACCTGATAACTCCTGAGCCTCTCCATCTACCTGATAACTCCTGAGCCTCTCCATCTACCTGATAACTCCCCAGCCTCTCCATCTACCTGATAACTCCTGAGCCTCTCCATCTACCTGATAACTCCTGAGCCACTCCATCTACCTGATAACTCCTGAGCCACTCCATCTACCTGATAACTCCTGAGCCTCTCCATCTACCTGATAACTCCTAAGCCTCTCCATCTGCCTGATAACTCCTGAGCCTCTCCATCTACCTGATAACTCCTGAGCCTCTCCATCTACCTGATAACTCCTAAGCCTCTCCATCTGCCTGATAACTCCTGAGCCTCTCCATCTACCTGATAACTCCTGAGCCTCTCCATCTACCTGATAACTCCTGAGCCTCTCCATCTACCTGATAACTCCCCAGCCTCTCCATCTACCTGATAACTCCTGAGCCTCTCCATCTACCTGATAACTCCTGAGCCTCTCCATCTACCTGATAACTCCCCAGCCTCTCCATCTACCTGATAACTCCTGAGCCTCTCCATCTACCTGATAACTCCTGAGCCTCTCCATCTGCCTGATAACTCCCCAGCCTCTCCATCTACCTGATAACTCCTGAGCCTCTCCATCTACCTGATAACTCCTGAGCCTCTCCATCTACCTGATAACTCCTGAGCCTCTCCATCTGCCTGATAACTCCTGAGCCTCTCCATCTACCTGATAACTCCTGAGCCTCTCCATCTGCCTGATAACTCCTGAGCCTCTCCATCTACCTGATAACTCCTGAGCCTCTCCATCTGCCTGATAACTCCTGAGCCTCTCCATCTACCTGATAACTCCTGAGCCTCTCCATCTGCCTGATAACTCCTGAGATTCTCCATCTACCTGATAACTCCTGAGCCTCTCCATCTGCCTGATAACTCCTGAGCCTCTCCATCTACCTGATAACTCCTGAGCCTCTCCATCTGCCTGATAACTCCTGAGCCTCTCCATCTACCTGATAACTCCTGAGCCTCTCCATCTGCCTGATAACTCCTGAGCCTCTCCATCTACCTGATAACTCCTGAGCCTCTCCATCTACCTGATAACTCCTGAGCCTCTCCATCTGCCTGATAACTCCTGAGCCTCTCCATCTACCTGATAACTCCTGAGCCTCTCCATCTGCCTGATAACTCCTGAGCCTCTCCATCTACCTGATAACTCCTGAGCCTCTCCATCTACCTGATAACTCCTGAGCCTCTCCATCTGATAACTCCTGAGCCTCTCCATCTACCTGATAACTCCTGAGCCTCTCCATCTGCCTGATAACCTGATCTCCATCTACCTGATAACCTGAGCCTCTCCATCTACCTGATAACTCCTGAGCCTCTCCATCTGCCTGATAACTCCTGAGCCTCTCCATCTACCTGATAACTCCTGAGCCTCTCCATCTGCCTGATAACTCCTGAGCCTCTCCATCTACCTGATAACTCCTGAGCCTCTCCATCTGCCTGATAACTCCTGAGCCTCTCCATCTGCCTGATAACTCCTGAGCCTCTCCATCTACCTAATAACTCCCGAGCCTCTCCATCTACCTGATAACTCCTGAGCCTCTCCATCTACCTGATAACTCCTGAGCCACTCCATCTACCTAATAACTCTTGAGCCTCTCCATCTGCCTGATAACTCCTGAGCCTCTCCATCTACCTAATAACTCCCGAGCCTCTCCATCTACCTGATAACTCCTGAGCCTCTCCATCTGCCTGATAACTCCTGAGCCTCTCCATCTGCCTGATAACTCCTGAGCCTCTCCATCTACCTGATAACTCCTGAGCCTCTCCATCTGCCTGATAACTCCTGAGCCTCTCCATCTGCCTGATAACTCCTGAGCCTCTCCATCTACCTGATAACTCCTGAGCCTCTCCATCTACCTGATAACTCCTGAGCCTCACTATCTGCCTGATAACTCCCCAGCCTCTCCATCTACCTGATAACTCCTGAGCCTCTCCATCTGCCTGATAACTCCCGAGCCTCTCCATCTACCTGATAACTCCTGAGCCTCTCCATCTGCCTGATAACTCCCGAGCCTCTCCATCTACCTGATAACTCCTGAGCCTCTCCATCTGCCTGATAACTCCCGAGCCTCTCCATCTACCTGATAACTCCTGAGCCTCTCCATCTACCTAATAACTCCCGAGCCTCTCCATCTACCTGATAACTCCTGAGCCTCTCCATCTGCCTGATAACTCCCGAGCCTCTCCATCTACCTGATAACTCCTGAGCCTCTCCATCTGCCTGATAACTCCTGAGCCTCTCCATCTGCCTGATAACTCCTGAGCCTCTCCATCTACCTGATAACTCCTGAGCCTCTCCATCTGCCTGATAACTCCTGAGCCTCTCCATCTACCTGATAACTCCTGAGCCTCTCCATCTGCCTGATAACTCCTGAGCCTCTCCATCTGCCTGATAACTCCTGAGCCTCTCCATCTACCTGATAACTCCTGAGCCTCTCCATGTACCTGATAACTCCTGAGCCTCTCCATCTGCCTGATAACTCCCCAGCCTCTCCATCTGCCTGATAACTCCCCAGCCTCTCCATCTACCTGATAACTCCCCAGCCTCTCCATCTACCTGATAACTCCCCAGCCTCTCCATCTGCCTGATAACTCCCCAGCCTCTCCATCTACCTGATAACTCCCCAGCCTCTCCATCTACCTGATAACTCCCCAGCCTCTCCATCTGCCTGATAACTCCCCAGCCTCTCCATCTACCTGATAACTCCCCAGCCTCTCCATCTACCTGATAACTCCCCAGCCTCTCCATCTGCCTGATAACTCCCCAGCCTCTCCATCTACCTGATAACTCCCCAGCCTCTCCATCTACCTGATAACTCCCCAGCCTCTCCATCTACCTGATAACTCCCCAGCCTCTCCATCTACCTGATAACTCCCCAGCCTCTCCATCTGCCTGATAACTCCCCAGCCTCTCCATCTACCTGATAACTCCTGAGCCTCTCCATCTGCCTGATAACTCCCCAGCCTCTCCATCTGCCTGATAACTCCTGAGCCTCTCCATCTGCCTGATAACTCCCCAGCCTCTCCATCTACCTGATAACTCCCCAGCCTCTCCATCTACCTGATAACTCCCCAGCCTCTCCATCTGCCTGATAACTCCCCAGCCTCACCATCTGCCTGATAACTCCCCAGCCTCTCCATCTACCTGATAACTCCCCAGCCTCACCATCTGCCTGATAACTCCGGAGCCTCTCCATCTGCCTGATAACTCCCCAGCCTCTCCATCTACCTGATAACTCCCCAGCCTCACCATCTGCCTGATAACTCCCCAGCCTCTCCATCTGCCTGATAACTCCCCAGCCTCTCCATCTACCTGATAACTCCCCAGCCTCTCCATCTACCTGATAACTCCCCAGCCTCTCCATCTGCCTGATAACTCCCCAGCCTCTCCGTCTACCTGATAACTCCCCAGCCTCTCCATCTACCTGATAACTCCCCAGCCTCTCCATCTACCTGATAACTCCCCAGCCTCTCCATCTACCTGATAACTCCCCAGCCTCTCCATCTACCTGATAACTCCCCAGCCTCTCCATCTACCTGATAACTCCCCAGCCTCTCCATCTACCTGATAACTCCCCAGCCTCTCCATCTACCTGATAACTCCCCAGCCTCTCCATCTGCCTGATAACTCCCCAGCCTCTCCATCTACCTGATAACTCCCCAGCCTCTCCATCTACCTGATAACTCCCCAGCCTCTCCATCTACCTGATAACTCCCCAGCCTCTCCATCTACCTGATAACTCCCCAGCCTCTCCATCTGCCTGATAACTCCCCAGCCTCTCCATCTACCTGATAACTCCCCAGCCTCTCCATCTACCTGATAACTCCCCAGCCTCTCCATCTACCTGATAACTCCCCAGCCTCTCCATCTACCTGATAACTCCCCAGCCTCTCCATCTACCTGATAACTCCTGAGCCTCTCCATCTGCCTGATAACTTCCCAGCCTCTCCATCTGCCTGATAACTCCCCAGCCTCTCCATCTGCCTGATAACTCCCCAGCCTCTCCATCTGCCTGATAACTCCCCAGCCTCTCCATCTGCCTGATAACTCCCCAGCCTCTCCATCTACCTGATAACTCCTGAGCCTCTCCATCTGCCTGATAAGAACATAAGAACATAAGAAAGGAGGAACACTGCAGGAGGCCTGCTGGCCCATACTAGGCAGGTCCTTTACAATTCATCCCACTAACAAAACATTTACCCAACCCAATTTTCAATGCTACCCAAGAAATAAGCTCTGATGTGAAAGTCCCACTCAAATCCAACCCTTCCCACTCATGTACTTATCCAACCTAGATTTGAAACTAAACAAAGTCCTAGCCTCAATAACCCAACTAGGTAGACTGTTCCACTCATCAACTACCCTATTTCCAAACCAATACTTTCCTATGTCCTTTCTAAATCTAAACTTATCTAATTTAAATCCATTACTGCGGGTTCTCTCTTGGAGAGACATCCTCAAGACCTTATTAATATCCCCTTTATTAATACCTATCTTCCACTTATACACTTCGATCAGGTCTCCCCTCATTCTTCGTCTAACAAGTGAATGTAACTTAAGAGTCTTCAATCTTTCTTCATAAGGAAGATTTCTGATGCTATGTATTAATTTAGTCATCCTACGCTGAATGTTTTCTAACGAATTTATGTCCATTTTGTAATACGGAGACCAGAACTGAGCTGCATAATCAAGGTGAGGCCTTACTAATGATGTATAAAGCTGCAGTATGACTTCTGGACTTCTGTTGCTTACACTTCTTGATATAAATCCCAGTAATCTATTTGCCTTATTACGTACGCTTAGGCATTGCTGTCTTGGTTTAAGGTTGCTGCTCACCATAACCCCCAAGTCCTTTTCGCAATCTGTATGGCTAAGTTCTACATCATTTAACTTATAAGTACTAGGGTTATGGACACTCCCAAGCTTCAGAACCTTGCATTTATCTACATTGAACTGCATCTGCCACTTTTCTGACCAAGAATAGAGTTTGTTTAAATCCTCCTGAAGTTCCCTAACATCTACGTTTGAATCAATTATCCTACCTATCTTTGTGTCATCGGCGAATTTGCTCATATCACTAGTAATTCCCTCATCAAGATCATTGATATATATTATAAACAACAACGGGCCCAAGACTGATCCCTGTGGAACGCCACTTGTTACAGATCCCCACTCGGATTTAACCCCATTTATGGACACTCTCTGCTTCCTGTCAGTGAGCCATGACTCGATCCACGAGAGCACTTTTCCCCCAATACCATGAGCTGCCACTTTCTTTAACAGTCTCTGGTGCGGAACTCTATCAAAAGCCTTACTAAAATCTAAGTAAATAATATCAAATTCTTTATTGTGGTCAACAGCCTCAAAAGCTTTACTGAAGAAAGTTAATAAATTAGTTAGACAAGACCGGCCTCTTGTGAATCCATGCTGAGTATCATTAATCAAGCTATGCTTATCGAGATGGCTTCTTATAATCTCAGCTATAATTGACTCTAGTAATTTGCCTACAATTGAGGTCAGGCTTATTGGGCGGTAATTTGACGGTAACGACTTGTCCCCTGTTTTAAAAATAGGAGTTACATTAGCCATCTTCCACATAACAGACACTACACCTGTTTGAAGAGATAAATTAAAAATATTAGTTAATGGTTCACAGAGTTCCATTTTGCATTCCTTAAGAACCCTTGAAAAAACCTCATCAGGACCCGGCGACTTATTTTGCTTCAGTCTGTCTATCTGCCTCACAACCATCTCACTAGTGACTGTGATGTTACATAATTTATCTTCTTCTAGCCCACTGTAAAAATTAATTACTGGAATATTGTTAGTGTCTTCCTGTGTAAAAACTGAGAGAAAATAATTATTTAAAATCAAGCACATTTCATTCTCATTGTCAGTAAGGTGCCCATAGTTATTTTTAAGGGGACCTATCTTATCTCTAACTTTTGTTCTATAGACCTGGAAAAAACTTTTTGGGTTAGTTTTAGAATCCCTAGCAACTTTAATTTCATAGTCCCTTTTAGCTTTTCTTATCCCCTTTTTAATGTCCCTCTTAATGTCAATATACTGATTCATAAGATGACCCTCACCTCTTTTGATACGCCTATAAATTCCTTTCTTATGCCCTAGTAGATATTTGAGCCTATTATTCATCCATTTTGGGTCATTTCTATTTGATCTAATTTCTTTATATGGGATAAACGCTCTTTGAGCAGCATGTATAGTGTTCAGAAAACTGTCATATTGATAGCTCTCTTCGTTACCCCAGTCAACAGATGATAAGTGTTCTCTAAGCCCATCGTAATCTGCTAAGCGAAAATCTGGGACTGTTACTGAGTTATCGCTACTATCGTACTTCCATTCAATGCTAAATGTAATTGATTTGTGGTCGCTAGCACCCAGTTCCTCTGAAATTTCTAAATTATTAACAAGGGATTCATTGTTTGCCATAACTAAGTCAAGCAGGTTATTTCCCCTTGTAGGTTCTGTCACAAACTGCTTCAAAAAACAATCCTGAAATACTTCTAAGAAGTCGTACGATTCTAAATTCCCAGTCAAGAAATTCCAATCAACATGACTAAAGTTAAAGTCTCCTAGAATTACTACATTATCGTGCCTTGTGGCCTTAACAATTTCCTCCCATAGTAGTTTCCCTTGGTCCCTATCTAAGTTAGGGGGACGGTATATCACTCCTAAAATCAGTTTTTCATGCCCCTCTGAAAATTCTATCCAAACAGACTCTGTATGTGTTACTTCAGACTTAATACCCGTTTTTATGCAACAGTTCAAGCGATCTCGGACATACAATGCCACCCCACCCCCCCTCCCAATACTTCTATCTTCTTGGAACAATTTAAAACCCTGAATATGACATTCCGCAGGCATGTCCCGACTTTTTGAATTAAACCACGTCTCAGTTAAGGCAAATACATCAATGTTACCTACACTAGCAACTAATCTCAACTCGTCCATCTTATTCCTAGCACTACGGCAATTAGCATAATAAACATTGAAAGACTCTCCTTTCTCTTTACCCTTCCTGCTCATTTCTATTTTTCTACTAAACCTATTACCGTCCTTATCACCCAAGGTCCCTGGCTTTTCAATATCTATCTCGTTCTTATTATTACTAGTTCCCCTAGAACTCCTAATATTACTACACTGGGACTTCACTGTTTTCCTGCCAAAACCCATACCACTAACTATTCCTAGTTTAAAGTCCTAACTGCTCCCTCCACTGCAGTTGCCAGTGCTCCCACCCCACACCTAGATAAGTGAACCCCATCCCTAGCATACATGTCATTTCTGCCATAGAAGAGGTCCCAGTTGTCAATGAATGTTACCGCATTTTCCTTACAGTATTTGTCCAGCCAGCAATTGACACCAATTGCCCTGGACAACCATTCACTTCCAACTCCCCTCCTTGGCAAAATACCACATATGAGAGGGTTCCCACCCTTACTCCTAATTATTTCTATTGCTGCCCTATACCTGCTAATCAGGTCCTCACTCCTACGTCTGCCAACATCGTTGCCTCCAGCACTGAGACAGATAATAGGATTGCTCCCATTACCTCTCATGATGTCATCCAGACGGCTAACAATATCCTCCATCCCAGCCCCAGGAAAGCAAACTCTCTGTCTCCTACTCCTGTCCTTCAAGCAGAACGCCCTATCCATATACCTAACTTGGCTATCCCCAACAACAACAATATTCTTACCTTCCTTAATGTCTTTCGTCGTGTCGTTCCCAGTAGTCAACTCACATTCGTCGGGTAGCACTGAGAATGTATTGGATGTTTCCACAACAGTTTCCACGGCAGTCTCTTTCTTCTTCATCGTTTCTACCTTTCCATTCGTCTTCTTGATCGTCAACTTCTTTCCCTGCTGTCCAGCCACTGACCAGTTTCCCTTCTTGACCTGAGGACTCAAAACAGGAGGACTACTACGAATCTTCTTGTTCTCCTCGGTCAATCGCCGAATTTCCAAATTCGCCAACCTCAATTCTTCCTTAAGCTGTTGATAAAGTTGCTCGATGGAGGGCATCTTGCTTCAATTCTAGAGAGCGCGCAAACAGGTCTTCACAGATCCAAGTACACGTCAACACTGAGCCAAGTACACGTCAACACTGAACCAAGTACACGTCAACACTGAGCCAAGTACACGTCAACACTGAGCCAAGTACACGTCAACACTGGCCAAGTACACGTCAACACTCAACCAAGTACACGTCAACACTGACCAAGTACACGTCAACACTGACCAAGTACACGTCTCTCCATCTACCTGATAACTCCCCAGCCTCTCCATCTACCTGATAACTCCTGAGCCTCTCCATCTGCCTGATAACTCCCCAGCCTCTCCATCTGCCTGATAACTCCCCAGCCTCTCCATCTACCTGATAACTCCCCAGCCTCTCCATCTACCTGATAACTCCCCAGCCTCTCCATCTACCTGATAACTCCCCAGCCTCTCCATCTACCTGATAACTCCCCAGCCTCTCCATCTACCTGATAACTCCCCAGCCTCTCCATCTGCCTGATAACTCCCCAGCCTCTCCATCTACCTGATAACTCCCCAGCCTCTCCATCTACCTGATAACTCCCCAGCCTCTCCATCTACCTGATAACTCCCCAGCCTCTCCATCTACCTGATAACTCCCCAGCCTCTCCATCTACCTGATAACTCCCCAGCCTCTCCATCTACCTGATAACTCCCCAGCCTCTTCATCTACCTGATAACTCCCCAGCCTCTTCATCTACCTGATAACTCCCCAGCCTCTCCATCTGCCTGATAACTCCCCAGCCTCTCCATCTACCTGATAACTCCCCAGCCTCTCCATCTACCTGATAACTCCTGAGCCTCTCCATCTGCCTGATAACTCCCTAGCCTCTCCATCTGCCTGATAACTCCCCAGCCTCTCCATCTACCTGATAACTCCTGAGCCTCTCCATCTACCTGATAACTCCTGAGCCTCTCCATCTACCTGATAACTCCTGAGCCTCTCCATCTGCCTGATAACTCCCCAGCCTCTCCATCTACCTGATAACTCCTGAGCCTCTCCATCTGCCTGATAACTCCCCAGCCTCTCCATCTGCCTGATAACTCCCCAGCCTCTCCATCTGCCTGATAACTCCCCAGCCTCTCCATCTGCCTGATAACTCCCCAGCCTCTCCATCTGCCTGATAACTCCCCAGCCTCTCCATCTGCCTGATAACTCCCCAGCCTCTCCATCTACCTGATAACTCCCCAGCCTCTCCATCTACCTGATAACTCCCCAGCCTCTCCATCTGCCTGATAACTCCCCAGCCTCTCCATCTACCTGATAACTCCCCAGCCTCTCCATCTGCCTGATAACTCCCCAGCCTCTCCATCTACCTGATAACTCCCCAGCCTCTCCATCTGCCTGATAACTCCCCAGCCTCTCCATCTACCTGATAACTCCCCAGCCTCTCCATCTACCTGATAACTCCCCAGCCTCTCCATCTGCCTGATAACTCCCCAGCCTCTCCATCTACCTGATAACTCCTGAGCCTCTCCATCTGCCTGATAACTCCCCAGCCTCTCCATCTGCCTGATAACTCCCCAGCCTCTCCATCTACCTGATAACTCCCCAGCCTCTCCATCTACCTGATAACTCCCCAGCCTCTCCATCTACCTGATAACTCCCCAGCCTCTCCATCTGCCTGATAACTCCCCAGCCTCACCATCTGCCTGATAACTCCCCAGCCTCTCCATCTACCTGATAACTCCCCAGCCTCACCATCTGCCTGATAACTCCGGAGCCTCTCCATCTGCCTGATAACTCCCCAGCCTCTCCATCTGCCTGATAACTCCCCAGCCTCACCATCTGCCTGATAACTCCCCAGCCTCTCCATCTACCTGATAACTCCCCAGCCTCACCATCTGCCTGATAACTCCGGAGCCTCTCCATCTGCCTGATAACTCCCCAGCCTCTCCATCTGCCTGATAACTCCCCAGCCTCACCATCTGCCTGATAACTCCCCAGCCTCTCCATCTACCTGATAACTCCCCAGCCTCACCATCTGCCTGATAACTCCCCAGCCTCTCCATCTACCTGATAACTCCCCAGCCTCTCCATCTACCTGATAACTCCCCAGCCTCACCATCTGCCTGATAACTCCCCAGCCTCTCCATCTACCTGATAACTCCCCAGCCTCACCATCTGCCTGATAACTCCCCAGCCTCTCCATCTGCCTGATAACTCCCCAGCCTCTCCATCTGCCTGATAACTCCCCAGCCTCTCCATCTACCTGATAACTCCCCAGCCTCTCCATCTACCTGATAACTCCCCAGCCTCTCCATCTGCCTGATAACTCCCCAGCCTCTTCATCTACCTGATAACTCCCCAGCCTCTCCATCTACCTGATAACTCCCCAGCCTCTTCATCTACCTGATAACTCCCCAGCCTCTTCATCTACCTGATAACTCCCCAGCCTCTCCATCTACCTGATAACTCCCCAGCCTCTCCATCTGCCTGATAACTCCCCAGCCTCTTCATCTACCTGATAACTCCCCAGCCTCTTCATCTACCTGATAACTCCCCAGCCTCTTCATCTACCTGATAACTCCCCAGCCTCACCATCTGCCTGATAACTCCCCAGCCTCTCCATCTGCCTGATAACTCCCCAGCCTCTCCATCTACCTGATAACTCCCCAGCCTCTTCATCTACCTGATAACTCCCCAGCCTCTTCATCTACCTGATAACTCCCCAGCCTCTCCATCTGCCTGATAACTCCTGAGCCTCTCCATCTGCCTGATAACTCCTGAGCCTCACCATCTGCCTGATAACTCCCCAGCCTCTCCATCTACCTGATAACTCCTGAGCCTCTCCATCTGCCTGATAACTCCTGAGCCTCACCATCTGCCTGATAACTCCCCAGCCTCTCCATCTACCTGATAACTCCCCAGCCTCTTCATCTACCTGATAACTCCCCAGCCTCTTCATCTACCTGATAACTCCCCAGCCTCTCCATCTACCTGATAACTCCTGAGCCTCTCCATCTGCCTGATAACTCCCCAGCCTCTTCATCTACCTGATAACTCCCCAGCCTCTTCATCTACCTGATAACTCCCCAGCCTCTCCATCTGCCTGATAACTCCCCAGCCTCTCCATCTGCCTGATAACTCCCCAGCCTCTCCATCTACCTGATAACTCCCCAGCCTCTCCATCTACCTGATAACTCCCCAGCCTCTTCATCTACCTGATAACTCCCCAGCCTCTTCATCTACCTGATAACTCCCCAGCCTCTCCATCTGCCTGATAACTCCCCAGCCTCTCCATCTGCCTGATAACTCCCCAGCCTCTCCATCTACCTGATAACTCCTGAGCCTCTCCATCTGCCTGATAACTCCCCAGCCTCTTCATCTACCTGATAACTCCCCAGCCTCTTCATCTACCTGATAACTCCCCAGCCTCTCCATCTGCCTGATAACTCCCCAGCCTCTCCATCTGCCTGATAACTCCCCAGCCTCTCCATCTACCTGATAACTCCCCAGCCTCTCCATCTACCTGATAACTCCCCAGCCTCTTCATCTACCTGATAACTCCCCAGCCTCTTCATCTACCTGATAACTCCCCAGCCTCTCCATCTGCCTGATAACTCCCCAGCCTCTCCATCTGCCTGATAACTCCCCAGCCTCTCCATCTACCTGATAACTCCCCAGCCTCTCCATCTACCTGATAACTCCCCAGCCTCTTCATCTACCTGATAACTCCCCAGCCTCACCATCTGCCTGATAACTCCCCAGCCTCTCCATCTACCTGATAACTCCTGAGCCTCTCCATCTACCTGATAACTCCTGAGCCTCTCCATCTGCCTGATAACTCCTGAGCCTCACCATCTGCCTGATAACTCCCCAGCCTCTCCATCTACCTGATAACTCCCCAGCCTCTCCATCTACCTGATAACTCCTGAGCCTCACCATCTGCCTGATAACTCCCCAGCCTCTCCATCTGCCTGATAACTCCCCAGCCTCTCCATCTACCTGATAACTCCCCAGCCTCTCCATCTGCCTGATAACTCCCCAGCCTCTCCATCTGCCTGATAACTCCTGAGCCTCACCATCTGCCTGATAACTCCCCAGCCTCTCCATCTACCTGATAACTCCCCAGCCTCTCCATCTACCTGATAACTCCCCAGCCTCTCCATCTACCTGATAACTCCTGAGCCTCTCCATCTGCCTGATAACTCCTGAGCCTCTCCATCTGCCTGATAACTCCCCAGCCTCTCCATCTACCTGATAACTCCCCAGCCTCTCCATCTGCCTGATAACTCCCCAGCCTCTCCATCTGCCTGATAACTCCTGAGCCTCACCATCTGCCTGATAACTCCCCAGCCTCTCCATCTACCTGATAACTCCCCAGCCTCTCCATCTACCTGATAACTCCTGAGCCTCTCCATCTGCCTGATAACTCCCCAGCCTCTCCATCTGCCTGATAACTCCCCAGC
Organism: Cherax quadricarinatus; assembly: GCF_038502225.1. NCBI lineage: Eukaryota > Metazoa > Arthropoda > Malacostraca > Decapoda > Parastacidae > Cherax > Cherax quadricarinatus. Next base: position 15,570,962 of record NC_091377.1, on the reverse strand, counting down.
CTCTCCATCTGCCTGATAACTCCCCAGCCTCTCCATCTACCTGATAACTCCCCAGCCTCTCCATCTACCTGATAACTCCCCAGCCTCTCCATCTACCTGATAACTCCCCAGCCTCTCCATCTGCCTGATAACTCCCCAGCCTCACCATCTACCTGATAACTCCCCAGCCTCTCCATCTACCTGATAACTCCCCAGCCTCTCCATCTACCTGATAACTCCCCAGCCTCTCCATCTACCTGATAACTCCCCAGCCTCTCCATCTACCTGATAACTCCCCAGCCTCTCCATCTGCCTGATAACTCCCCAGCCTCACCATCTACCTGATAACTCCCCAGCCTCTCCATCTGCCTGATAACTCCCCAGCCTCTCCATCTACCTGATAACTCCCCAGCCTCTCCATCTACCTGATAACTCCCCAGCCTCTCCATCTACCTGATAACTCCCCAGCCTCTCCATCTACCTGATAACTCCCCAGCCTCTCCATCTACCTGATAACTCCCCAGCCTCTCCATCTGCCTGATAACTCCCCAGCCTCTCCATCTACCTGATAACTCCCCAGCCTCTCCATCTACCTGATAACTCCCCAGCCTCTCCATCTACCTGATAACTCCCCAGCGTCTCCATCTGCCTGATAACTCCCCAGCCTCTCCATCTGCCTGATAACTCCCCAGCCTCTCCATCTACCTGATAACTCCCCAGCCTCTCCATCTACCTGATAACTCCCCAGCCTCTCCATCTACCTGATAACTCCCCAGCCTCTCCATCTGCCTGATAACTCCCCAGCCTCACCATCTACCTGATAACTCCCCAGCCTCTCCATCTACCTGATAACTCCCCAGCCTCTCCATCTACCTGATAACTCCCCAGCCTCTCCATCTACCTGATAACTCCCCAGCCTCTCCATCTACCTGATAACTCCCCAGCCTCTCCATCTGCCTGATAACTCCCCAGCCTCACCATCTACCTGATAACTCCCCAGCCTCTCCATCTGCCTGATAACTCCCCAGCCTCTCCATCTACCTGATAACTCCCCAGCCTCTCCATCTGCCTGATAACTCCCCAGCCTCACCATCTACCTGATAACTCCCCAGCCTCTCCATCTGCCTGATAACTCCCCAGCCTCTCCATCTACCTGATAACTCCTGAGCCTCTCCATCTGCCTGATAACTCCCCAGCCTCTCCATCTACCTGATAACTCCCCAGCCTCTTCATCTACCTGATAACTCCCCAGCCTCTCCATCTACCTGATAACTCCTGAGCCTCTCCATCTACCTGATAACTCCCCAGCCTCTTCATCTACCTGATAACTCCCCAGCCTCTTCATCTACCTGATAACTCCCCAGCCTCTTCATCTACCTGATAACTCCCCAGCCTCTCCATCTACCTGATAACTCCCCAGCCTCTCCATCTACCTGATAACTCCCCAGCCTGTCCATCTGCCTGATAACTCCCCAGCCTCTCCATCTACCTGATAACTCCCCAGCCTCTTCATCTACCTGATAACTCCCCAGCCTCTTCATCTACCTGATAACTCCCCAGCCTCTTCATCTACCTGATAACTCCCCAGCCTCTTCATCTACCTGATAACTCCCCAGCCTCTCCATCTACCTGATAACTCCCCAGCCTCTCCATCTACCTGATAACTCCCCAGCCTCTCCATCTACCTGATAACTCCCCAGCCTCTCCATCTACCTGATAACTCCCCAGCCTCTCCATCTACCTGATAACTCCCCAGCCTCTCCATCTACCTGATAACTCCCCAGCCTCTCCATCTACCTGATAACTCCCCAGCCTCTCCATCTACCTGATAACTCCCCAGCCTCTCCATCTACCTGATAACTCCCCAGCCTCTCCATCTACCTGATAACTCCTGAGCCTCTCCATCTACCTGATAACTCCCCAGCCTCTCCATCTACCTGATAACTCCCCAGCCTCTCCATCTACCTGATAACTCCCCAGCCTCTCCATCTACCTGATAACTCCCCAGCCTCTCCATCTACCTGATAACTCCTGAGCCTCTCCATCTACCTGATAACTCCCCAGCCTCTCCATCTGCCTGATAACTCCCCAGCCTCTCCATCTACCTGATAACTCCCCAGCCTCTCCATCTACCTGATAACTCCCCAGCCTCTCCATCTACCTGATAACTCCTGAGCCTCTCCATCTACCTGATAACTCCCCAGCCTCTCCATCTGCCTGATAACTCCCCAGCCTCTCCATCTACCTGATAACTCCCCAGCCTCTCCATCTACCTGATAACTCCCCAGCCTCTCCATCTACCTGATAACTCCTGAGCCTCTCCATCTACCTGATAACTCCCCAGCCTCTCCATCTGCCTGATAACTCCCCAGCCTCTCCATCTACCTGATAACTCCCCAGCCTCTCCATCTACCTGATAACTCCCCAGCCTCTCCATCTACCTGATAACTCCCCAACCTCTCCATCTACCTGATAACTCCCCAGCCTCTCCATCTACCTGATAACTCCCCAGCCTCTCCATCTACCTGATAACTCCCCAGCCTCTCCATCTGCCTGATAACTCCCCAGCCTCTTCATCTACCTGATAACTCCCCAGCCTCTCCATCTACCTGATAACTCCCCAGCCTCTCCATCTACCTGATAACTCCTGAGCCTCTCCATCTACCTGATAACTCCCCAGCCTCTCCATCTACCTGATAACTCCCCAGCCTCTCCATCTACCTGATAACTCCCCAGCCTCTCCATCTACCTGATAACTCCCCAGCCTCTCCATCTGCCTGATAACTCCCCAGCCTCTCCATCTACCTGATAACTCCTGAGCCTCTCCATCTGCCTGATAACTCCCCAGCCTCTCCATCTGCCTGATAACTCCCCAGCCTCTCCATCTACCTGATAACTCCTGAGCCTCTCCATCTGCCTGATAACTCCTGAGCCTCTCCATCTGCCTGATAACTCCCCAGCCTCTCCATCTGCCTGATAACTCCTGAGCCTCTCCATCTGCCTGATAACTCCCCAGCCTCTCCATCTGCCTGATAACTCCTGAGCCTCTCCATCTACCTGATAACTCCTGAGCCTCTCCATCTGCCTGATAACTCCTGAGCCTCTCCATCTCCCTGATAACTCCTGAGCCTCTCCATCTGCCTGATAACTCCTGAGCCTCTCCATCTACCTGATAACTCCTGAGCCTCTCCATCTACCTGATAACTCCTGAGCCTCTCCATCTGCCTGATAACTCCTGAGCCTCTCCATCTGCCTGATAACTCCTGAGCCTCTCCATCTGCCTGATAACTCCTGAGCCTCTCCATCTGCCTGATAACTCCTGAGCCTCTCCATCTGCCTGATAACTCCTGAGCCTCTCCATCTACCTGATAACTCCTGAGCCTCTCCATCTGCCTGATAACTCCTGAGCCTCTCCATCTGCCTGATAACTCCTGAGCCTCTCCATCTACCTGATAACTCCCCAGCCTCTCCATCTACCTGATAACTCCTGAGCCTCTCCATCTACCTGATAACTCCCCAGCCTCTCCATCTGCCTGATAACTCCTGAGCCTCTCCATCTACCTGATAACTCCCCAGCCTCTCCATCTGCCTGATAACTCCCCAGCCTCTCCATCTACCTGATAACTCCCCAGCCTCTCCATCTACCTGATAACTCCTGAGCCTCTCCATCTGCCTGATAACTCCCCAGCCTCTCCATCTGCCTGATAACTCCCCAGCCTCTCCATCTACCTGATAACTCCCCAGCCTCTCCATCTACCTGATAACTCCCCAGCCTCTCCATCTGCCTGATAACTCCCCAGCCTCTCCATCTACCTGATAACTCCCCAGCCTCTCCATCTACCTGATAACTCCCCAGCCTCTCCATCTACCTGATAACTCCCCAGCCTCTCCATCTACCTGATAACTCCCCAGCCTCTCCATCTACCTGATAACTCCCCAGCCTCTCCATCTGCCTGATAACTCCCCAGCCTCTCCATCTACCTGATAACTCCTGAGCCTCTCCATCTGCCTGATAACTCCCCAGCCTCTCCATCTGCCTGATAACTCCCCAGCCTCTCCATCTACCTGATAACTCCCCAGCCTCTCCATCTACCTGATAACTCCCCAGCCTCTCCATCTGCCTGATAACTCCTGAGCCTCTCCATCTACCTGATAACTCCTGAGCCTCTCCATCTGCCTGATAACTCCTGAGCCTCTCCATCTACCTGATAACTCCTGAGCCTCTCCATCTACCTGATAACTCCCCAGCCTCTCCATCTACCTGATAACTCCTGAGCCTCTCCATCTACCTGATAACTCCCCAGCCTCTCCATCTACCTGATAACTCCCCAGCCTCTCCATCTACCTGATAACTCCCCAGCCTCTCCATCTGCCTGATAACTCCCCAGCCTCTCCATCTACCTGATAACTCCCCAGCCTCTCCATCTACCTGATAACTCCCCAGCCTCTCCATCTGCCTGATAACTCCCCAGCCTCTCCATCTACCTGATAACTCCCCAGCCTCTCCATCTACCTGATAACTCCCCAGCCTCTCCATCTACCTGATAACTCCCCAGCCTCTCCATCTGCCTGATAACTCCTGAGCCTCTCCATCTGCCTGATAACTCCTGAGCCTCTCCATCTACCTGATAACTCCCCAGCCTCTCCATCTACCTGATAACTCCCCAGCCTCTCCATCTGCCTGATAACTCCTGAGCCTCTCCATCTACCTGATAACTCCCCAGCCTCTCCATCTACCTGATAACTCCCCAGCCTCTCCATCTACCTGATAACTCCCCAGCCTCTCCATCTGCCTGATAACTCCCCAGCCTCTCCATCTACCTGATAACTCCCCAGCCTCTCCATCTACCTGATAACTCCCCAGCCTCTCCATCTACCTGATAACTCCCCAGCCTCTCCATCTACCTGATAACTCCCCAGCCTCTCCATCTACCTGATAACTCCTGAGCCTCTCCATCTACCTGATAACTCCCCAGCCTCTCCATCTACCTGATAACTCCCCAGCCTCTCCATCTACCTGATAACTCCCCAGCCTCTCCATCTACCTGATAACTCCCCAGCCTCTCCATCTACCTGATAACTCCCCAGCCTCTCCATCTACCTGATAACTCCCCAGCCTCTCCATCTGCCTGATAACTCCTGAGCCTCTCCATCTGCCTGATAACTCCCCAGCCTCTCCATCTACCTGATAACTCCCCAGCCTCTCCATCTACCTGATAACTCCCCAGCCTCTCCATCTACCTGATAACTCCCCAGCCTCTCCATCTACCTGATAACTCCCCAGCCTCTCCATCTACCTGATAACTCCCCAGCCTCTCCATCTACCTGATAACTCCCCAGCCTCTCCATCTACCTGATAACTCCCCAGCCTCTCCATCTACCTGATAACTCCCCAGCCTCTCCATCTACCTGATAACTCCTCCCCAGCCTCTCCATCTACCTGATAACTCCCCAGCCTCTCCATCTACCTGATAACTCCCCAGCCTCTCCATCTACCTGATAACTCCACAGCCTCTCCATCTAGCCTCTCCATCCTGATAACTCCCCAGCCTCTCCATCTACCTGATAACTCCCCAGCCTCTCCATCTACCTGATAACTCCCCAGCCTCTCCATCTACCTGATAACTCCCCAGCCTCTCCATCTGCCTGATAACTCCCCAGCCTCTCCATCTACCTGATAACTCCCCAGCCTCTCCATCTACCTGATAACTCCCCAGCCTCTCCATCTACCTGATAACTCCCCAGCCTCTCCATCTGCCTGATAACTCCTGAGCCTCTCCATCTGCCTGATAACTCCTGAGCCTCTCCATCTACCTGATAACTCCCCAGCCTCTCCATCTACCTGATAACTCCCCAGCCTCTCCATCTGCCTGATAACTCCTGAGCCTCTCCATCTACCTGATAACTCCCCAGCCTCTCCATCTACCTGATAACTCCCCAGCCTCTCCATCTGCCTGATAACTCCTGAGCCTCTCCATCTGCCTGATAACTCCCCAGCCTCTCCATCTACCTGATAACTCCCCAGCCTCTCCATCTACCTGATAACTCCCCAGCCTCTCCATCTACCTGATAACTCCTGAGCCTCTCCATCTACCTGATAACTCCCCAGCCTCTCCATCTACCTGATAACTCCTGAGCCTCTCCATCTACCTGATAACTCCCCAGCCTCTCCATCTACCTGATAACTCCCCAGCCTCTCCATCTACCTGATAACTCCCCAGCCTCTCCATCTACCTGATAACTCCCCAGCCTCTCCATCTACCTGATAACTCCCCAGCCTCTCCATCTACCTGATAACTCCTGAGCCTCTCCATCTGCCTGATAACTCCCCAGCCTCTCCATCTACCTGATAACTCCCCAGCCTCTCCATCTACCTGATAACTCCCCAGCCTCTCCATCTACCTGATAACTCCCCAGCCTCTCCATCTACCTGCTAACTCCCCTCTCCATCTAGCTGATAACTCCGCAGACTCTACATCTACCTGATAACTCCCCAGCCTCTCCATCTACCTGATAACTCCCCAGCCTCTCCATCTACCTGATAACTCCCCAGCCTCTCCATCTACCTGATAACTCCCCAGCCTCTCCATCTACCTGATAACTCCCCAGCCTCTCCATCTACCTGATAACTCCCCAGCCTCTCCATCTACCTGATAACTCCCCAGCCTCTCCATCTACCTGATAACTCCCCAGCCTCTCCATCTACCTGATAACTCCCCAGCCTCTCCATCTACCTGATAACTCCCCAGCCTCTCCATCTACCTGATAACTCCCCAGCCTCTCCATCTACCTGATAACTCCCCAGCCTCTCCATCTACCTGATAACTCCCCAGCCTCTCCATCTACCTGATAACTCCCCAGCCTCTCCATCTAACAGATAAATCCCCAGATAACTCTCTCCATCTACCTGATAACTCCCCAGCCTCTCCATCTACCTGATAACTCCCCAGCCTCTCCATCTACCTGATAACTCCCCAGCCTCTCCATCTACCTGATAACTCCCCAGCCTCTCCATCTACCTGATAACTCCCCAGCCTCTCCATCTACCTGATAACTCCCCAGCCTCTCCATCTACCTGATAACTCCCCAGCCTCTCCATCTACCTGATAACTCCCCAGCCTCTCCATCTACCTGATAACTCCCCAGCCTCTCCATCTACCTGATAACTCCCCAGCCTCTCCATCTACCTGATAACTCCCCAGCCTCTCCATCTACCTGATAACTCCCCAGCCTCTCCATCTACCTGATAACTCCCCAGCCTCTCCATCTACCTGATAACTCCCCAGCCTCTCCATCTACCTGATAACTCCCCAGCCTCTCCATCTACCTGATAACTCCCCAGCCTCTCCATCTACCTGATAACTCCCCAGCCTCTCCATCTACCTGATAACTCCCCAGCCTCTCCATCTACCTGATAACTCCCCAGCCTCTCCATCTACCTGATAACTCCCCAGCCTCTCCATCTACCTGATAACTCCCCAGCCTCTCCATCTGCCTGATAACTCCTGAGCCTCTCCATCTACCTGATAACTCCTGAGCCTCTCCATCTACTTGATAACTCCCCAGCCTCTCCATCTACCTGATAACTCCCCAGCCTCTCCATCTACCTGATAACTCCCCAGCCTCTCCATCTACCTGATAACTCCCCAGCCTCTCCATCTACCTGATAACTCCTGAGCCTCTCCATCTACCTGATAACTCCCCAGCCTCTCCATCTACCTGATAACTCCCCAGCCTCTCCATCTACCTGATAACTCCCCAGCCTCTCCATCTACCTGATAACTCCCCAGCCTCTCCATCTACCTGATAACTCCCCAGCCTCTCCATCTACCTGATAACTCCCCAGCCTCTCCATCTACCTGATAACTCCCCAGCCTCTCCATCTACCTGATAACTCCCCAGCCTCTCCATCTACCTGATAACTCCCCAGCCTCTCCATCTACCTGATAACTCCCCAGCCTCTCCATCTACCTGATAACTCCCCAGCCTCTCCATCTACCTGATAACTCCCCAGCCTCTCCATCTACCTGATAACTCCCCAGCCTCTCCATCTACCTGATAACTCCCCAGCCTCTCCATCTACCTGATAACTCCCCAGCCTCTCCATCTACCTGATAACTCCCCAGCCTCTCCATCTACCTGATAACTCCCCAGCCTCTCCATCTACCTGATAACTCCCCAGCCTCTCCATCTACCTGATAACTCCCCAGCCTCTCCATCTGCCTGATAACTCCCCAGCCTCTCCATCTACCTGATAACTCCCCAGCCTCTCCATCTACCTGATAACTCCCCAGCCTCTCCATCTACCTGATAACTCCCCAGCCTCTCCATCTACCTGATAACTCCTGAGCCTCTCCATCTACCTGATAACTCCCCAGCCTCTCCATCTACCTGATAACTCCCCAGCCTCTCCATCTACCTGATAACTCCCCAGCCTCTCCATCTACCTGATAACTCCCCAGCCTCTCCATCTACCTGATAACTCCCCAGCCTCACCATCTACCTGATAACTCCCCAGCCTCTCCATCTACCTGATAACTCCTGAGCCTCACCATCTACCTGATAACTCCCCAGCCTCTCCATCTACCTGATAACTCCCCAGCCTCTCCATCTACCTGATAACTCCCCAGCCTCTCCATCTACCTGATAACTCCCCAGCCTCACCATCTACCTGATAACTCCCCAGCCTCTCCATCTACCTGATAACTCCTGAGCCTCACCATCTACCTGATAACTCCCCAGCCTCTCCATCTACCTGATAACTCCTGAGCCTCTCCATCTACCTGATAACTCCTGAGCCTCACTATCTTCCTCGTTCCCTCCCTCATCTTTCACTGTTCTTCTCTGTATTGGACTAAAGAAACAACTGGCTGGTGAAGAGTTTCCTCAGTAAACATTCGCAAATGTTGCACATGTTGCACAAGTTGCACAAGTTGCACAAGTTGCACAAGTTGCACATGTTGCACAAGTGTCTCTTTCATTATCCCTGTATTGCATAACACCGGTCTCATGTACCACAATACAGGTGAAAGGCATAGTGCAGAGTGTGGCAGATTTTAAGTGAAAGGAAGAGAAATCCACAAGTTATCACACGAAAAATAATAATTTCTCCATTAAAGAGACAATTTAGAACATATATATCCCACATTAGATTCAAACTTTCCATCGAGACAAACCAGGTTTAAATGTTTAAAACCAAACTGAGGAGACATTCTGTAGTTATCTTACATTCAATATCCCATAATGCAACAACACTAAGTTTGAAGTTTTGTGTAGAACAGAGGGTGTCTGTGGGTTTATGACAGATTAGGTCAGCGATCCTTCTTAAGTCAGTTATGAGCTTCAGCCCAGGACCTGCTATCTCTTCCTGGTTACCTGAATTATTTCTACGTATCTCTGTTCTCACACTGGGTAGTTGTGTGAGGCAGCAGAACTGTACATCTCTGCTGGATGGATATTGCAAACCTCCCAACTCCGTTGTTCTCACCAAAATAATGAATACATTCAGTGTTACTTAGGTACTTACAGAACGTGAGGGTTGCTGGAGCCTTGTAGTTAGTTTAATATGTTTATTATGCACCCCATACCCATCTTGTGGGCGGTAGTCAAAAGATTACAGAGGTACATAATGGGTCCAGGGACTGGACTCCAAAGTTTTGATAGCTGAGCAAGTTACAAAAGTAATGAACTCCAGGTAGATCTGGTCACAATCTTGACAAGTTACAAAGGTATTTACAGATTACACAGGTACATAATGGGTCCAGGGACTGGGCCCCCAAAGTTTTGATAGCTGAACTAGGTACAAAGGTAATGAACTCACAAGTTACAAAGGCAAACCTGAGATCCGTGTATGAGTCATGTGTCAGCAGTGCTTCGTACAGTAGCGAGAGTTCCTTGATCACTTTGAAATGTATCTAATTAGGGTCGTGTGTGTGTGTTAACGAATAGTACATCACTGTGCAAGATCTATCGCAGGGGGAGGCCCTGTACTCTCACTGCCTATGTTGTGATTAACTTGGAGTAGGCACCGTTACCCGGTGGGAACATAGTGGGCTAAACTGGTGTCTCTCATATTAATGTTTAGGTACTATAATTACTATGCCAAACTAAAATTACAGATTCTAAATTAGCTTATATATATATATATATATATATATATATATATATATATATATATATATATATATATATATATATATATATATATATATATATATATATATATATATATATTATATATATATGCAAAACAACCACTCTGAAAGAATAGAGAAATTCCAAGCGGTTTCGTGACTACTCACATTATCAAGGAACTATGATATGCATATATATACATATATATATATATATATATATATATATATATATATATATATATATATATATATATATATATATATATATATATATGTGTGTGTGTGTGTGTGTGTGTGTGTGTGTGTGTGTGTGTGTGTGTGTGTGTGTGTGTGTGTGTGTGTGTGTGTGTGTGTGTGTGTGTGTGTGTGTTTCTGTGACAGTGGTCGGGGGAGTGTAGCGCTCGTCTCGCCAGTGAACCATCACCAGCTCTAAACCACGTGTACTCTCAAGTCTTACTAATAGCTTATGCTTTAAGTCAATATTAGTGAAGTATAGAACGACCAAACTCAGTGTCCGTAGTTGTGAAATATAACCCAGGTGCTGTAAAAGACCATAAACTGATTTTTTTTTTGACTCACATGGGTAGTTTGTCTAGTGAAACGATTATCTTGTTTGTAAGGTTAGATACATTACATTAATATACAGTGAAGTATACCGTGGATTATACCAGCCCCACCCAGCGAGTATATTTCTGCTGCTCCATGATGTGAGGGGAGCGAGGAGGCAGGGGGTGGCCTCACAGGGGTCACAGATGACTCTCCCCCAGTCTTCCTGGAACAACCCCAGGACGCCTATGTCATCAAGAACAAACCCGCCTCCATCACGTGCCGCGCCGCCCACGCCCTCAAAGCCTGCCCCAATCAAAGATGAAAGGAAGGGAGGCTAGAAACCTATGGAGTTGCTCGTATAAAGCAGGGCCAAGAGCTGAGACACAACCTCGGCAAATACAAGTCGGACAGGAACGAAGCTGGTCATAAGAGTCTAGCAGATGGATGCCAACCAGGAGGAAGCAAGCAGCCAGGGAAATGGCACGGTTGGCAATACTAGGAGAGGCAAGTGTCGGTCATGCTTACAGCTTCGTTGTCTCAACTCGAATGGTTTCCTCCGCAAACACGGTAGTTGCCCTGGTTCAGGATGTCCTCCTGTGGAAAGTGATGATTCAGAGCCACCTCAGGCACCTGAACCCTCTCCAACAGATTTCATCTCATCAGACAATCTCTTGGAAGCAATTAAAGCAACAGGTACCAGGACACTCACACATATTCCCAAAGCAGCCCGTCCACACGCAGCTGGGAAACTTACAGACCTGAAAAAAGCAAACGATGGTTCCACTATCTTAAATGCTCCACCAACCATCAAGGCATGGCACAACTTGCTACTTTTTGGCAATGTCTGCTTAGCTGTGCCGGAAAGAAGGGGAAAGAGGCTAGCCTCAATGATAATTAAATCCTTAAGAGATTTTCCTAGAGTTGATAACCTCATTCGCCTTCCCCGTCAACACAAAAAAGGGAGAGGCAGAACCCCCACTCACTCTACTGACAGTGAAAAAGTCAGAGTCCAGGTGAGCATGAAAATTGAAGAGGGCAACACAGTGGGGGCAATCAGAATTATTACCAGTGAAGGTACAGTTGCTCCCAGGGATGCTGACACTGCTGAAGCACTTAGAGGAAAGCACCCTGCCAGGGAAACCAGTGGCACCAACACCTCTGTCCCCACTATGGAACCATTGATAGTGGAAGACTCAGACATTTACAAAGCAATAATGTCGTTCCCATCTGGCTCTGCTGGGAGTTACACTGGAATAAGGCCACAGCATTTAAAGGAAATGGTTAATCCAGTTATTGGGGAAATTGCAGAGACACTGCTTTCAGAGATCACAAGGTTCGTCAACAATTCCTTGGCTGGTCTGATTCCTGATGAAATTAGACCTTTCTTTTTTGGTGCAACACTTTGTGCACTTAAAAAGAAGGATGGAGGAATTCGGCCAATTGCAGTAGGCAACACGTTACGCCGCCTCGTATCCAAAGCTGCTGTCCGAAGTATTCGTGCACAGGCAGCCATGATGCTTCAACCAAACCAGCTTGGCTTTGGGGTCTCTCAAGGAAGTGAAGCAGCGGTTCATGCAACAAGGGCGTATATCAACAACCTGCCTGAGGACAATGCAGTGGTAAAATTAGATTTCAAGAATGCGTTCAATCTCCTGAAAAGAGACGTGGTATTAGCAGCAGTACAAGAACATTTCCCTGGTCTCTTCCCTTTTGTTTCAGCTGGGTATAGCAAGGAATCAATGCTTCTCTTTGGAGAGCATGAAATCACATCATCGGAGGGTGTCCAACAAGGAGATCCTCTTGCACCATTTCTCTTCTGTATAGCAGTTAGGGAAATCACAGTCAGACTGACCAGCGAGCTAAACATCTGGTTCCTAGATGATGGCACACTAGCAGGTACAAAAGAGTCCCTCCTACATGACCTTACACAGGTAATGACACGGGGACAGGAAATGGGTCTCATCCTGAATCCATCCAAATGTGAAATCATCTCAGTCAGTCAACAAGTGATAAATGCAGTGAGATCAAAACTACCAGGAGCAGCAGTCATTGCCCCCACAAATAGTGTCTTGCTAGGAGCACCTCTGGGGAGCAATGCCATTGACACAATTCTCAGGAAGAAATTGGAAGAGTTAAGGAGAATGGAACAACGAATAGGCAATCTGGACACCCACGATGCCTTGTACCTTCTCACAAAGTGCTTGAGTCTGCCCAGGTTGACATATTTCCTAAGATGTGCACCTTCATATGATAACCCTATACTGCACGAATATGACAGTATTCTGAGGCAGATTTTTACGAAAGTACTTAACCTTACTCTAGAAGACAGGGAGTGGAACCAAGCTACACTTCCAGTCAGACTAGGAGGCATTGGTGTCCGAAAGTCATCACAGATTGCGTTACCTGCTTTTCTGTCCTCGTGTATTGCATCCAGAGAGCTTGTAGCAGCGATTCTCCCTGAACATCTTAGGGACAAGATTGGAGTCCAGGACCAAAAATTCATTGACGGAGCAATGATCTGGGATAATCTAACGGGCTCTGGAGCCAGACCTGCTCCCCCCAACAACTACAAACAAACGCACTGGGATGGTCCAATAGTGGAAAATATAGCCTCAACAATGCTTCAGAGTGTGTCAGGGAAGGATAGAGCCCGCCTCCTGGCAGTGAGAGCCCCTCATGCTGGGGACTTTCTGTTGGCTGTTCCCAACTCCAGCCTTGGCACACGTCTCGACCCACAGACCATCCGCATCGGTGTTGCCCTTCGACTTGCCGCCCCTATTCTCGCCGAACACAGGTGTATTTGTGGCAGTGAAGCAGCAGACCGATTCGGGTACCATGGTCTTGTGTGCCGTAAATCCAAGGGAAAGATTGCAAGACATGAGGAGGTTAATAACATTATCAAGAGGAGCTTCACAACAGCTGGATGCCCAGCAGTAAGGGAGCCACCCCAACTATGCAGATCTGATGGCAGCCAGAAGCGTCCAGATGGTATCACCATTCAAGCCTGGACAGATGGGAAGCAGGTGGTGTGGGACTATACATGTGCATCTACCTTGGCTGATACCTATCTCCAATACACCAGGGAAGAAGGAGGGGCAGCTGCCAGCTTCAGTCCCAGAAATCTAGAAAATATGGAGAACTTGCCCATCATTATATGTTTGTTCCCATAGGCTAAGAGACCCTTGGCTCATGGGGAAAGAGTGCATCTAAATTCCTTAAGGAGCTGGGAAAAAGACTCATCAGGGTAACTAGGGATCCCAGGGCAGCTAGTTTTCTGTTCCAGCGGCTCAGTGCGGCTGTTCAAAGGGGTAATGCCTGCTGTATTTTGGGCACACGCCCCAGCTCTGAGGAGCTGGATGAGATTTTCGCCTTATAATAGGTGATACACACCGTAACAACATGTACCGTATATGCCACCTTTATATCAACAATGTATCTCTTAAATCTTATATATATATATATATATACGTCTGGCAGTGCCATGTACGCAGGCGTAGTGTGTTACAGCCATACGTCTGGCAGTGCATGTACCCTGGGGTAGTGTGTTACAGCTATACGTCTGGCAGTGCCATGTACCCAGGGGTAGTGTCTTACAGCCATACATCTGGCAGTGCATGTACCCTGGGGTAGCGTGTTACAGCCATACGTCTGGCAGTGCATGTGCCCAGGGGTAGTGTCTTACAGTCATACATCTGGCAGTGCATGTAACCTGGGTTAGTGTGTTACAGCCATACACCTGGCAGTGCCATGTACCCAGGGGTAGTGTCTTACAGCCATACAACTGGTAACTGGTTACCAGTTACCAGTAACCAAAGCATGTTTTTGAACGCTGCTCACCCCATAGGCACTGGTGGGTCAGTCTGAGATAGAGAGCAGAAAGAGGCAGGGTGGCTGATGGAGCATCACATACTATCCGTGAGCGTTTTTACCCCTTCCACGTTATCGAACCCACACAACATAAAGAAACACGCCCAATGTTTCTACATGCGATGGGAATCGAACGCAGACTCTTGCCTCGTGAAGCGAGAGCTTCGGCGACTACGGCACAAGGCACCGTAGTATCAATGATGAGTTCAATGTTCAGACTCTAACTCTTTTAGAATATATAGATATAATTCCAGTATCACTTGTTCTGCTGTCACTGCTGTTATTCCTGAAGTTAGTTTCTGCCAGTCACAGGCAGGTAAAACTACCTTCACATGCTGTAGACTTTCACTGATGTTTACTTGCTTATATAGACCTACGGAAGTATTACAGCATAATATTGATGATTAGCTTATACACATCTACAGTAGCATGACAGTGCTGGTCACAGCATGACAGTGCTGGTCACAGCATGACAGTGCTGGTCTCAGCATGACAGTGCTGGTCTCAGCATGACAGTGCTGGTCTCAGCATGACAGTGCTGGTCTCAGCATGACAGTGCTGGTCTCAGCATGACAGTGCTGGTCACAGCATGATAGTGCTGGTCTCAGCATGACAGTGCTGGTCTCAGCATGACAGTGCTGGTCTTAGCATGACAGTGCTGGTCTCAGCATGACAGTGCTGGTCTCAGCATGACAGTGCTGGTCTCAGCATGACAGTGCTGGTCACAGCATGATAGGGCTGGTCTCAGCATGACAGTGCTGCTCTCAGCATGACAGTACTCACCTAATTCACCTAATTGTGGTTGCAGGGGTCGAGACTCAGCTCCTGGCCCCGCCTCTTCACTGATCGCTACTGGGTCCTCTCTCTCTCTGCTTCCTGAGCTTTGTCATACCTCTTCTTAAAACTATGTATGGTTCCTGCCTCCACTACTTCACTTGCTAGGCTATTCCACTTGCTGACAACTCTATGACTGAAGAAATACTTCCTAACGTCCCTGTGACTCGTCTGAGTCTTCAGCTTCCAGTTGTTACCCCTTGTCCCTGTGTCCCCTCTCTGGAACATCCTATCTCTGTCCACCTTGTCTATTCCCCGCAGTATCTTGTATGTCGTTATCATGTCTCCCCTGACCCTTCTGTCCTCCAGTGTCGTCAGTCCGATTTCCCTTAACCTTTCCTCGTACGACATTCCCTTGAGCTCTGGGACTAGCCTTGTTGCAAACCTTTGTACTTTCTCTAACTTCTTGACGTGCTTGACCAGGTGTGGGTTCCAGACTGGTGCTGCATACTCCAGTATGGGCCTAACATACACAGTGTACAGTGTCTTGAACGATTCCTTATTAAGGTATCGGAACGCTATTCTCAGGTTTGCCAGGCGCCCGTATGCTGCAGCGGTTATTTGGTTGATGTGTGCCTCCGGTGAAGTGCTCGGTGATATGGTCACCCCAAGGTCTTTCTCCCTGAGTGAGGTCTGTAGTCTTTGTCCACCTAGCCTATACTCTGTCTGCGGTCTTCTTTGCCCCTCCCCAATCTTCATGACTTTGCATTTGTCTGGATTGAATTCGAGAAGCCAGTTACTGGACCACATGTCCAGCCTGTCCAGGTCTCTTTGCAGTCCTGCCTCATCCTCGTCCGATTTAATTCTTCTCATCAACTTCACGTCGTCTGCGAACAGGGACACTTCAGAGTCTATTCCTTCCATCATGTCGTTCACATATATCAAAAATAGCACTGGTCCTAGAACTGACCCCTGTGGGACCTCGCTCGTAACAGGCGCCCACTGTGATACCTCTTCACGTACCATGACTCGTTGCTGCCTCCCTGTCAGGTATTCCCTTATCCATTGCAGTGCTCTCCCTTTTACATGCTCCTGATCCTCCAGTTTCTGCACTAATCTCTTGTGGGGAACTGTGTCAAAGGCCTTCCTGCAGTCTAGGAAAACGCAATCTACCCAACCCTCTCTCTCGTGTCTTACTTCTGTTACCTTGTCATAAAACTCCAGGAGGTTTGTGATACAAGATTTGCCTTCCATGAACCCATGCTGGTTTTCATTTATAATCTTGTTCCTTTCCAGGTGTTCGACCACTCTCCTCCTGATAATCTTCTCCATGACTTTGCACACAATACATGTCAGAGACACAGGTCTGTAGTTTAGTGCCTCGTTTCTGTTTCCTTTCTTAAATATGGGGACTACATTAGCTGTCTTCCATTTCTCAGGTAGTTGCCCAGTTTCAAGGGATGTGTTGAAGATTGTGGTTAGAGGCACGCACAGCATCTCTGCTCCTTCTCTAAGGACCCATGGGGAGATGTTGTCCGGTCCCATCGCCTTTGAGGTGTCAAGGTCACTTAAGAGCTTCTTCACCTCCTCCTCAGTTGTTCGTATGTCATCCAACACTTGTTGGTATATTCCCTCTTGATGTTCCCTTCTGTGCTGTCTTCCCACAGCCCTTTCTGTCTCTACTGTAAAAACTTCCTTAAATCTCCTGTTCAGCTCCTCACATACCTCCTGATCATTTCTTGTGAGTTCTCCACCTTCTGTCCTTAATCTGATCACCTGGTCTTTGACTGTTGTCTTCCTCCTGATGTGGCTATACAACAGTTTCGGGTCAGTCTTGATTCTCGATGCTGTCATTTTCATACTGTCGTTGGGCCTCCCTCCTTACCTGTGCATACTCATTCCTGGCTCTGCGACTGATCTCCCTATTTTCGTGTGTTCTCTGCCTTCTGTACTTTTTTCCATTCTCTATTGCATTTTGTTTTTGCCTTCTTACACCGTCGGGTAAACCAGGGCCTCGTTCTGGTCTTCCCGTTGTTACTGTTGCCCTTGGGAATAAACCTTTCCACTGCCTCCTTGCATTTTGTGGGACAGAGAACTGGCTTTCCTGCCAGTTCTCTGTCCCACTGGACCTCCCGTAGGAAGTTCTTCAACCCTATGTAGTCCCCTCTTTTATAGTCAGGCTTTTCCCATTCAACTCCTGTTATTCTCTCCACTTGCAGCTCTACTATGTATTCAAAGCACAGAACCATGTGGTCACTAGCTCCTAGGAGACTCTCATACTTGATGTCCTCAATGTCTGAGCTGCCCAGGGTGAACACAAGGTCCAATATTGCTGGTTCATCCTCCCCTCTCACTCTGGTAGTGTCCTTAACATGTTGGTGCATGAGGTTTTCCAGCACCACGTCCAACATCCTGGCTCTCCATGTTTTGGGACCCCCATGTGGCTCCAGGTTTTCCCAGTCAATCTCCCTGTGGTTGAAATCCCCCATAACCAGCAACTTTGCTCTGTTGGAGTGAGCTCTTCTTGCCACCTCAGCAAGTGTGTCCACCATTGCTCTGTTGCTCTCTTCATATTCCTCTCTTGGCCTCCTGCAGTTCTGTGGTGGATTATACATCACTGCAATGACCACTTTGTGTTCCCCAGACTGAAGTGTACCTTCTATGTAGTCTCTTTCTCCCGTCTCATCTATGCCTTCCATTTTCTCGAATTTCCATCTGTTTTTTACGAGCAGAGCAACCCCACCTCCCCCCCTGCCCCTTCTATCTTTCCTCATGATCTGGTATCCTGGTGGGAAGATTGCATCTGTTATTGTCTCCGTGAGTTTTGTTTCTGTAACTGCTATGATGTCTGGGGACTTCTTTCTTGCCATTCCTCATGTTTATTCGTTAATCCATCTGCATTTGTGTACCAAACCTTCAACTTCTGTTCTAATACTGTAACTGTGGTGCGGGGGATGGAAACAGAGGGATCGGTGTGTGATGGTTGGTTTGGATTGTTCAGTTGTGTGTGTGTGAGTGTGTGTGTGTGTGAGAGAGTGTCTTGTGCAGTGTAATGACTGGCCGCAACTTCTTGTGACCTGACACAACCCTCCTGGGACTTGACCCTAGCACCGTCTTACAATGTTGCCCTTAAAATCTTGTCCCACCTACCTTCTCACACTCGTCAACACTATATTCTCTATGTCTATGCTATTTCTATTCTAATTCTGGTAATAGCTTGCAGGAATGAGTGACCAATATCAAACAGTATGCAAGGCCAGCCAGGGCCGTCAACATGCAAACCACAAATAGGCGAATAAACTTGCGCTGCAATGGTGCGGTGACAGTTGCCAGCTGCTGATGACGAAGTCGTCGTACGTAGGCCTTAAATCCCTATTTTGGAGATCCTTCACCCTCGATGTTTATAACCATATATTCTCATACATCATGCTTCCTCACGCGATTTCACTCTTCACTGATGATAGTATACACTTCACATTATATACACTTCACTTTATATGTATAATGGCACACAACTTGTCATGACGTCACTTCTTCAGGCCTACCGCTGCCAATGTGGCAACAGCGCCTAAGACCCCCAACGGTTTGCGCTTTGAAATATTATGATTTCAGCTTTCCTCTCACTTTCTTTAGCTAATAACTTAAATTATCACTCGTAGTATTGTTCACTGACGTTCCACTACCACTGATTACTGCTAGCTGTTACTGCACGCCTTACAACGCTAAGGATCTCGGAGCCTTGTTACCCACGCCTGCACCCCACGGTCACAGCATGATAGTGCTGGTCTCAGCATGACAGTGCTGCTCTCAGCATGACAGTGCTGGTCATAGCATGACAGTGCTGGTCTCAGCATGACAGTGCTGGTCTCAGCATGACAGTGCTGGTCTCAGCATGACAGTGCTAATCACAGCATGATAGTGCTGGTCTCAACATGACAGTGCTGGTCTCAGCATTAAAGTGCTGGTCTCAGCATGACAGTGCTGGTCTCAGCATGACAGTGCTGGTCTCAGCATGACAGTGCTGGTCTCAGCATGATAGTGCTGGTCACAACATGATAGTGCTGGTCTCAGCATGACAGTGCTGGTCTCAGCATGACTGCTTTTCTCAGCATGACAGTGCTGGTCTCAGCATGACAGTGCTGGTCTCAGCATGACAGTGCTGGTCACAGCATGATAGGGCTGGTCTCAGCATGACAGTGCTGCTCTCTGCATGACAGTGCTGGTCACAGCATGATAGTGCTGGTCTCAGCATGACAGTGCTGCTCTCAGCATGACAGTGCTGGTCATAGCATGACAGTGCTGGTCTCAGCATGACAGTGCTGGTCTCAGCATGACAGTGCTGGTCTCAGCATGACAGTGCTGGTCTCAGCATGACAGTGCTGGTCACAGCATGATAGTGCTGGTCTCAGCATGACAGTGCTGCTCTCAGCATGACAGTGCTGGTCATAGCATGACAGTGCTGGTCTCAGCATGACAGTGCTGGTCTCAGCATGACAGTGCTGGTCTCAGCATGACAGTGCTGATCACAGCATGCTAGTGCTGGTCTCAGCATGACAGTGCTGGTCTCAGCATGACAGTGCTGGTCTCAGCATGACAGTGCTGGTCTCAGCATGAGAGTGCTGGTCACAACATGATAGTGCTGGTCTCAGCATGACAGTGCTGGTCTCAGCATGACTGCTTTTCTCAGCATGACAGTGCTGGTCTCAGCATGACAGTGCTGGTCTCAGCATGACAGTGCTGGTCACAGCATGATAGGGCTGGTCTCAGCATGACAGTGCTGCTCTCTGCATGACAGTGCTGGTCACAGCATGATAGTGCTGTTCTCAGCATGACAGTGCTGCTCTCAGCATGACAGTGCTGGTCATAGCATGACAGTGCTGGTCTCAGCATGACAGTGCTGGTCTCAGCATGACAGTGCTGGTCTCAGCATGACAGTGCTGGTCTCAGCATGACAGTGCTGGTCACAGCATGATAGTGCTGGTCTCAGCATGACAGTGCTGCTCTCAGCATGACAGTGCTGGTCATAGCATGACAGTGCTGGTCTCAGCATGACAGTGCTGGTCTCAGCATGACAGTGCTGGTCTCAGCATGACAGTGCTGATCACAGCATGCTAGTGCTGGTCTCAGCATGACAGTGCTGGTCTCAGCATGACAGTGCTGGTCTCAGCATGACAGTGCTGGTCTCAGCATGACAGTGCTGGTCTCAGCATGACAGTGCTGGTCTCAGCATGACAGTGCTGGTCACAGCATGATAGTGCTGGCCTGAGCACGATAGTGCTGGTCTCAGCGTGACAGTGCTGGTCTCAGCATGAAGTGCTGGTCTCAGCATGACAGTGCTGGTTTCAGCATGACAGTGCTGGTCTCAGCATGACAGTGCTGGTCACAGCATGATAGTGCTGGTCACAGCATGATAGTGTTGGTCTCTGCATGACAGTGCTGGTCTCAGCATTACAGTGCTGGTCTCAGCATGACAGTGCTGGTCTCAGCATGACAGTGCTGGTCTCAGCATGACAGTGCTGGTCACAGCATGACAGTGCTGGTCACAGCATGATAGTGCTGGCCTAAGCATGATAGTGCTGGTCTCAGCATGACAGTGCTGGTCTCAGCATGACAGTGCTGGTCTCAGCATGACAGTGCTTGTCACAGCATGATAGTGCTGGTCTCAGCATGATAGTGCCGGTTTCAGCATGACAGTGCTGGTCTCAGCATGACAGTGCTGGTCACAGCATGATAGTGCTGGTCTCAGCATGACAGTGCTGGTCTCAGCATGACAGTACTGTTCATAGCATGACAGTGCTGGTCTCAGCATGACAGTGCTGGTCTCAGCATGACAGTGCTGGTCTCAGCATGACAGTGCTTAGCACAGCATGATAGTGCTGGTCTCAGCATGACAGTGCCGGTTTCAGCATGACAGTGCTGGTCTCAGCATAGACAGTGCTGGTCTCAGCATGATAGTGCTGGTCTCAGCATGACAGTGCTGCTCTCAGCATGACAGTACTGGTCATAGCATGACAGTGCCGGTTTCAGCATAACAGTGCTGGTCTGAGCATGACAGTGCTGGCCACAGCATGATAGTGCTGGTCTCAGCATGATAGTGCTGGTCTCAGCATGACAGTGCTGGCCTCAGCATGACAGTGCTGGTCACAGCATGATTGTGCTGGTCATAACACTACAGTGCTGGTCTCAGCATTACAGATGGGAACATAAAAAGTCCGGGCTGAATGGTACTGCCCTTGATACTGGCCATGTAGTCAGAAACTGTAAGGCTGGAGATGATGTCCTGGTAGTCAGTAAATGGGGGGCTGATAGTGCTGTCCTGGGAGACAGTAATGGGGAAGCTGGAGGTGCTGTCCTGGGAGACAGTAATGGTGAAGCTGGAGGTGCTGTCCTGGGAGACAGTAATGGTGAAGCTGGAGATGCTGTCCTGGGAGACAGTAATGGGGAAGCTGGAGATGCTGTCCTGGGAGACAGTAATGGTGAAGCTGGAGATTTTGTCCAGGTAGTCGGGAATTATACGCAGGAAGGAATACATATGAATGACCTCATAGGGGACAGGAGCCATAGTAGGGAAACAAGTGTAGTCAAAGATAAGATAAAACCAATATTGCAAACTAGAAATACCGCAGGAAATAGCAAACAAGAGGACTCCACTAGCAATAGTGAGGATATATTACCAAAAACAAATGGTGGGAGCTCCATTGTTGGTGCTAGGGAGGATAGAAGTAAGACAGGGAAACATGCACCAACAGGGAATACAGTCACAGAAACCCAAGGCAAACGGAAACCAAGCCTGTGCACATACTATGCACTTGGTATCTGCTGGCATGGGAAATCTGGAAAAACAGATGGGACGTGCAACTATGACCACCCTAGGAAATGCCATGCCCATATGACAACAGGAAAATGCAAACTCCCTTCCTGTAAGCTTTTTCACCCTGAACTGTGTACCTCTTCAGTACAGGAAAGACTGTGCTATAACTTAAATTGCCAGGCATACCATCTAAAGGGGACAAAAAGATACAAAACATCCAGGCCATGGGAAAACCTGGGTAGCCACAGCCACTCAAGAGGGAGAGGTTTTTTAGTGCCAGGAAAGAAAAAACTGGCAGGAAATGGCAGAAATCGTACACCAAATCCAGTCATTCCTGGAGTGGAACCACAGTCGATGGCCTCCACTCCAAACCAACAGATACAGATACTAATGCCGGAAAAAAAATCCCCCCCCAGTACCAACAATACCACCAGTCCGATAACATTCTTCTTTGCAAATATACAGGGTCTAAAGCCAGCAACAAACAACAAAATACCTTTCATCCGTGGACTGCTTGCAGAGGCAAAGGCAATGTTCGCGGCTTTCACTGAGACCCACATAAAGGATCACTTGGACAACGAAATATGGATCCCAGGTTACAACCTATACAGATGTGACAGTGAACAGGCAAAAGGGGGGGGTTGGCCTGTACATTGCAGAGTCACTTGTTTGCACAGAACTGCTAAATGCCTCAAATGATGTAGTGGAAGTTTTAGCAGTAAAGGTCGAGAACCAAAACCTAGTCATTGTGATAGTCTACAAGCCTCCGGATGCAACATCCCAGCAATTCCAGGAACAGCTGTTAAAAATTGACCACTGTCTGGAAAACCTTCCAGCTCCTGCACCCAACATCTTGCTCCTGGGGGATTTCAACTTAAGGCACCTAAAATGGAGGAATATAGCAAATAATATTGTTGCAGTAATAACACCAGGAGGCAGCTCTGATGAAAACTCACACTCACGCGAGCTTTTAAATCTCTGCACAAAATTCAATTTAAACCAGCAAATAATAGAGCCTACTAGACTGGAGAATACACTAGACCTCATCTTCACTAACAATGATGATCTGATAAGAAATATCACCATATCAAAAACAATATACTCAGATCACAACATAATTGAGGTTCAGTCATGTATGCGCGGAGCCCCAGACCGACATAAGGAGATTAGTCACGAGGGAGCATTCACCAAATTCAACTTCAATAACAAAAACATAAAGTGGGACCAAGTAAACCAAGTCCTAACCGATATAAGCTGGGAAGATATACTAAGCAACACAGACCCCAACTTATGCCTAGAACAGATTAACTCGGTAGCACTCGATGTATGCACAAGGCTTATTCCTCTAAGAAAAAGGAGGAGTAGATGTAAAACAGAAAGAGACAGGCGCTCCCTTTACAGGCGACGGAAAAGAATAACAGAGCGGCTAAAAGAGGTCAATATATCTGAAATGCGTAGGGAGACACTGGTCAGAGAAATAGCAAGCATCGAACTTAAGCTAAAAGAATCCTTTAGGAGTCAGGAATCGCGGGAAGAACTAAAAGCCATAAATGAAATCGAAAGAAACCCAAAGTATTTCTTCTCCTATGCCAAATCAAAATCGAGAACAACGTCCAGTATTGGGCCCCTACTTAAACAAGATGGGTCCTACACAGATGACAACAAGGAAATGAGTGAGCTACTCAAGTCCCAATATGACTCAGTTTTTAGCAAGCCGCTAACCAGACTGAGAGTCGAAGATCAAAATGAATTTTTTATGAGAGAGAGCTATGTCAAGTAAGGCAACAGCGGCACTTCTCCGCTCCATGGAATATTACCCCATTCCAAACTACCATTCCTCCATTTCCCCCCAAACTACTTCTTAAATCACAACCAAAACTTCGCCTTGAAGCCAAACATGAGGCCTTAAGCTGTATTGATAACTTAGTCACACAGCACACACTCTCGCAAATTATTTACGTTGATGGTTCTGTTCACCAATCCACTGGTGCAGCTGGTAGTGCTGCTGTTGTCGTACAGAGTGATGGCTCTCTTAAAGAAATTGGAGCACGCATCAATAATTGGGCCTCTACCCTTCAGACAGAACTGTTTGCCATACTCCTTGCACTGAAATGCATCTATGTATCAAAGATTGACAGTTTAATTGTAACTGATTCTCTGTCATCCATAAATGCTCTCAACTCATTAAGCATAAATTGTGGCATGCTTGTGTCAGAAGCCAGACACAGGTATGGTAGGATTGTGGACAGTGGAGTCAGAGTGCACATGCTGTGGATTCCATCTCACATTGGTCTTCAGATGCATGATAGAACTGATAAATTGGCTAAGCTGTATGCTTTCAAAGAGGGAGTAGATTACAATCTTGGCTTGTCAGGTAGTAGTTTGAGAACAATAATACGAAAAGAACTTCAGCTGAATTTTATGGACTTAAGGCTCAGGGAGATTGACACCAGTGAGTCCATCTATCATCATTCTATCATGCAGGAGGAGCCACATGTCTATGGTGCATCCAACAAAATAAGCAGACTCTTGGATGTCACTACCGCCCGGCTCCGGCTGGGTTACAAGTATCTTTGGCAGGTTAAATCACCACCACCAGATGTAGACCAAACGAAATGTAAACTTTGCCAGATGGATTATTGTCACACCCTGCGTCATTATGTACTGGAGTGCGATAAAATTAATGAATTTAGAAACAACTCACTCAGAAGTGTTCAAGAAATGGCTAAGTATTTTATCCACAGTGGTATATTACAGACCATTCTGGAGAAATACCCTGACTTTGCTAGCTGTAAATAAAGCATTACCACATGTGTGCATGTGTGTGTGTGTGTGTGTGTGTGTGTGTGTGTGTGTGTGTGTGTGTGTGTGTGTGTGTGTGTGTGTGTGTGAGTATGAGTGTGTGTGTATGAGTGTGAGTGTGTGTATGAGTGTGTGTGAGTATGAGTGTGTGTGCGTGTGTGTATGAGTTTGTGTGTGTGTGTGTGTGTGTGTTTATGTGTGTGTGTGTATGAATTTGTATGTGTGTGTGTGTGTGTGTGTGTGTGTGTGAGAGAGAGAGAGACTCAGCAATCAACATTTGCACCAATAACTCACTACAGTTGTGACCGGGTGTGGAAGTGTGAATTGCTCATTACTCTAAAATTTGTTCATGATTGCAGCCATGTATAAACGTAAGTAACCATTCTTACAGTATTCATTACCTTTGTAACTTGTGAGTTCATTACCTTTGTAACTTGTGAGTTCATTACCTTGTACCTAGTTCAGCCATCAAAACTTTGGAGCCCGGTCCCTGGACCCATTGTGTACCTCTGTAATCTGTAAATACCTTTGTAACTTGTAATGATTGTGACTAGACCTACCTGGAGTTCATTACCTTTGTAAATTGTGAGTTCATTACCTTTGTAAATTGTGAGTTCATTGCCTCTGTAGCTTGCTCAGCTATCAAAACTTTGAGGCCCAGTCCCTGGACCCATTATGTACCTCTGTAATCTTTTGACTACCGCCCACAGGATGGGTATGGGGTGCATAATAAACATATTAAACTAAACTATGAGAGAGCCACAAAATTTGATTAACACAAGCCTATCCGATGTTATCCTGACGCCAAATGACTTCGAACAGGCGATAAATGACATGCCCATGCACTCTGCCCCAGGGCCAGACTCATGGAACTCTGTGTTCATCAAGAACTGCAAGAAGCCCCTATCACGAGCCTTTTCCATCCTATGGAGAGGGAGCATGGACACGGGGGTCGTCCCACAGTTACTAAAAACAACAGACATAGCCCCACTCCACAAAGGGGGCAGTAAAGCAACAGCAAAGAACTACAGACCAATAGCACTAACATCCCATATCATAAAAATCTTTGAAAGGGTCCTAAGAAGCAAGATCACCACGCATCTAGAAACCCATCAGTTACACAACCCAGGGCAACATGGGTTTAGAACAGGTCGCTCCTGTCTGTCTCAACTATTGGACCACTACGACAAGGTCCTAAATGCACTAGAAGACAAAAAGAATGCAGATGTAATATATACAGATTTTGCAAAAGCCTTCGACAAGTGTGACCATGGCGTAATAGCGCACAAAATGCGTGCTAAAGGAATAACAGGAAAAGTCGGTCGATGGATCTATAATTTCCTCACTAACAGAACACAGAGAGTAGTCGTCAACAGAGTAAAGTCCGAGGCAGCTACGGTGAAAAGCTCTGTTCCACAAGGCACAGTACTCGCTCCCATCTTGTTCCTCATCCTTATATCCGACATAGACAAGGATGTCAGCCACAGCACCGTGTCTTCCTTTGCAGATGACACCCGAATCTGCATGACAGTGTCTTCCATTGCAGACACTGCAAAGCTCCAGGCAGACATCAACCAAATCTTTCAGTGGGCTGCAGAAAACAATATGAAGTTCAACGATGAGAAATTTCAATTACTCAGATATGGTAAACATGAGGAAATTAAATCTTCATCAGAGTACAAAACAAATTCTGGCCACAAAATAGAGCGAAACACCAACGTCAAAGACCTGGGAGTGATCATGTCGGAGGATCTCACCTTCAAGGACCATAACATTGTATCAATCGCATCTGCTAGAAAAATGACAGGATGGATAATGAGAACCTTCAAAACTAGGGAGGCCAAGCCCATGATGACACTCTTCAGGTCACTTGTTCTATCTAGGCTGGAATATTGCTGCACACTAACAGCACCTTTCAAGGCAGGTGAAATTGCCGACCTAGAAAATGTACAGAGAACTTTCACGGCGCGCATAACGGAGATAAAACACCTCAATTATTGGGAGCGCTTGAGGTTCCTAAACCTGTATTCCCTGGAACGCAGGAGGGAGAGATACATGATTATATACACCTGGAAAATCCTAGAGGGACTAGTACCGAACTTGCACACGAAAATCACCCACTACGAAAGCAAAAGACTTGGCAGACGATGCACCATCCCCCCAATGAAAAGCAGGGGTGTCACTAGCACGTTAAGAGACCATACAATAAGTGTCAGGGGCCCGAGACTGTTCAACTGCCTCCCAGCACACATAAGGGGGATTACCAACAGACCCCTGGCAGTCTTCAAGCTGGCACTGGACAAGCACCTAAAGTCAGTTCCGGATCAGCCGGGCTGTGGCTCGTATGTTGGTTTGCGTGCAGCCAGCAGCAACAGCCTGGTTGATCAGGCTCTGATCCACCAGGAGGCCTGGTCTCAGACCGGGCCGCGGGGGCGTTGACCCCCGGAACTCTCTCCAGGTAAACTCCAGGTAAACAGTGCTGGTCTCAGCATATTAGCCAGTTTAACAAGAGTTAAATGCAGCATCTTGAGGGTTCAATACTGATGAACCTGCACACTTCAGTATGATACGTGTCTAGTTTGCAAGTCGCTCCGGTGGCCTAGTGGCTAAAACTCGGGCTTCACACACGGAGGGCGCGGGTTCGCTTCCCGGCGGGGTGGTAACATTTCTACGTGTTTCCTTACACCTGTTGTCCTTTTCACCCAGCAGAAAATAGTGTTAGTCGACTGGTGTGTGACCCCAATGGAAATAACTTAGACAGTCCTCGATGATGCACTGACTTTCTTGAGTTATACTGGGTGGCTAACCCTCCAGGGTTAAGAATCCGAAGAAAATCTTATCTTATCTTCTTTGACAAGCCTGACTTAGACAGGAGAGTAAATATTTATGCAGAATTCCCTGAAAGTTGCCATTTTCTGACGATATCCAAACTGAGAATCAACAGCGGGCTGTTGTAAAAGCCGTGACCCAGAACATTGTTGCACTTTTTCTTCTTGTCTATCAAGGTGGGCAGCGTGACACAGCTGGGCTGCAGCTTCAGACAGCTGGACTGCAGCTTCAGACAGCTGGGCTGCAGCTTCAGACAGCTGGACTGCAGCTTCAGACAGCTGGGCTGCAGCTTGCCAGATACCAGGTCAGCGGGTTTTTCCTGAAGTTCAGAGAAAACGGACTTAACAGCATCCACACCAGAAACCAGTTAAAGGTCAGGAAACTGCAGTTCAGCGACTTCATGACCTGAAGTTGTCGAAATAAAATATCTTTGTTGTTTTACGCTAGACATTTTACCTGATAATATGTCAGTAGGCCTATGTAGTTCCTCCAGTCTTTAACTATGTGAGCATCTGACATAGGCAGACGACAGGTTCTCACATAATTAAGTTGAATTGATTATTTACATCCCAGGACGTTCCTCTGGGAGCTGAAGCAAATTATGGAGGCTATAGCATCCCTAGGTGCCGCCACTATAGCTTCCCTAGGTGCCGCCACTATAGCTTCCCTAGGTGCCGCCACTATAGCTTCCCTAGGTGCCGCCACTATAGCTTCCCTAGGTACTGCCACTATAGCTTCCCTAGGTGCCGCCACTATAGCTTTCCTAGGTGCCGCCACTATAGCTTTCCTAGGTGCCGCCACTATAGCTTCCCTAGGTGCCGCCACTATAGCTTTCCTAGGTGCCGTCACTATAGCATCCCTAGGTGCCGCCACTATAGCTTCCCTAGGTGCCGCCACTATAGCTTCTCTAGGTGCCGCCACTACAGCTTCTCCAAGCGCCGCCACTATAGCTTCCCTAGGTGCTGCCACTGTAGCTTCCCCAGGTGCCGCCTCTATAGCTTCCCTAGGTGCCGCCACTGTAGCTTCCCTAGGTGCCACCACTATAGCTTCTTTAGGAGCCGCCACTATAGCTTCTCCAAGCACCGCCACTATAGCTTCCCTAGGTGCCGCCACTGTAGCTTCCCCAGGTGCCGCCTCTATAGCGTCCCTAGGTGCCGCCACTATAGCTTCCCTAGGTGCCGCCACTATAGCTTCCCAAGGTGCCGCGACTATAGCTTCCCTAGGCGATGCCACTATAGCTTCTGTAGGCGTCGCCACTATAGCTTCTCTAGGTGCCGCCGCTATAGCTTCCCCAGGCGCCGCCACTATAACTTCCCTAGGTGCCGCTACTATAGCTTCCCTAGGTAGCGCCATTATAGCTTCCTGTAGACAGCCTGTACTATCTGCATAGACAGCCTATGCTGTCTGGCAGCTTAGTTCATATTTTGCGCCACTAAGGTGCTGCCCTCTTGGCCTGCCCAGGTCTGTGGGACGCTGGTCCCACACTCTCGCACTCACTCAGCAGCCTAGCAGAAAGACACAAGTCCATACTCTTGCTCTCTCCCTTGTGGGCATGGCCCTTACCGGGCCATGGGGCACAACACACAAGCCTGTGTACCCACCACGACATTGACTAATAAAGTAAGAAGCCTCCGAAGACATATTATTGAACCTTGCTCTGTCGCATTATCAACAAAGTCATGTTTCACGTTGGTAGCAGCAGTGGTTGCAGCAGTTGCGTTCGCCCAGAGAGAGGAAGGAAGGAATGAAGTTGTTCACTTCATCACCCTATAGAAGAAGCATCCGTCTCTCAACGAGTTATCTTGATGTTGTGTCTGCACGTTTCAGCATCCAGACACAGGTACAAGCAGGATCTAGCCAAAATTTGCCGAATTTCTTCGAGAAATATGAGTGGCGTCCCAGTGACCCTATGCTACAGCATCCTATGCTGTTTCTTAAGTCATGTGTTCAGTGTCACTTGTATGTTCTGCTGTTGTTCAGCTCAGCACAGCTATTTCAGCAAGCCAGAGGTGAGTTTTGTGGTGATGTCTGTGTCCAGTGTGCGTGTCGCGGTGTTTGTGGGAGATGAGGAAGTGGCCGTTCCTTGCCTCGCCCATGCTTGCCCTGCTGTACTCTCACACCTCACCAGGCTACCATACACCACTCACCACTGCCAACTCCCTCTGCTGTGTTTTCTGCTGTTTTTTTTGTGTGAATTTATTGCCAGAGCTGTGTATCCGAGTTCCCGAGGCCACTCGAAGCCACGTGGATCAGCAAGCCACACAGATCAGCAAGCCATGTGGATCAGCAAGCCACATGGATCAGCATGCCATGTAGATCATGACACCACATGGATTCCGACGCCACATGGAGTGTGGGCGATGTCATGTGGATCTACAAGCCACGTGGGTTACCAAGCCATATGTCCCAGGCCTCATGCTGTGGTCTACTGCCCGCATCTCACTGACGTCACCGATGCTGCTGCCTGACTTCAAGACATCACGATGTCTGCCACCTCGAGATGTCTGCTGACGTCACCTTGCAACGTCACACCTGACATTACATGATGTCACATCGAGTGTTTCAGTAAATATTTCAGTATTGTCGAGAAGACTGAGAGAAGATATATGTCGTATGTTAATTAATTCCTCTCAGTGTTCTCACATGTTAGTGTATGGCTTAGTGTCAGTTTTGTGCACAGAAAAGCATCTTTTGCTAGTTTAAGCCATGTTGTACTGCATGTACAACATGCATGTGTGTGCAGTTTTCTGTGTGTCCAGTGTGGTCTGCAGCTAGACCTGAGTAGCACCACTGTGTTAAGTCACCCAGTGTGACCAGTGCATTTGACAGCTGATATTACTCAGCCCAGAGCGACTGAGCCCTTTGTATAGAAAGCTCTTATGCTCATCGTTCGTGATGTTCTGCAGAATCGTACCTGCTACGATTCCCATCAAGATTTGCTTCACTTCACCTCCAGACCTTCAGAGTGCAGTTATATAGAGAGAAACAAGTCTGGGGATGCTTAGACTAACCTCTGCTATAACTCCAACTGCCGAGAGAGTGACACTCATCAAGCCACAGTTAGCCCTGTCGGCAGGCGCTGTGTCAGTCTTGTGTTACAAGCTTCAGTGAGCAGTCTGCACGAAGATGATGTCACTTTGACTGCTAGCTCGCCCACTGCAGTCTGGTGTATGATGTTACGACTCCCAGATGTTTCGCCCAGTTGTCTCTGCCACGACTCGCTCCATGACTCACTCCATGCTCGCCGCCAGTGACAGCCCAGTGACAGTACCAGTCGAGAAGTGTCCTCCTGAGTCGCTTGCCAGAAGTCCTGCCCAGTTGCCGAGTTTTGATGACACCTCACTCGAGGGCACCAACAGGTTGTGCCCCAGGTTGAGTGAAAACCTGCAGTGACTCCTACAATGTCTGCTTCACCATTCTAGAGGAGACTGTACTCTGTTACATCACAGCTCAGCCTCAGCAATGTCTCCTGTGTTGCAGCATCCGTCCAGACGCAGGAAGGCATGCAGTGATGCCCTTCGATGCTCACTGCCTTTGACCACGATGTTTAGCACACCCCACATTTGTTTTTCTTCCCTCCCTGTAGGAAGTTTTTTTTTCCATGTCCATATGTATATATATATGTTTTTTATTTTGTGTTCTGTGCCCTGTCCCTACGAAAGAGAGACCGAGTTTTTTCACCACCAGTATTGTCACGTCGGGATGACGTGAGGTAGGTGGCCGAGTGTATGTAGACAGCCTATACTGTCTGCATAGACAGCCTATGCTGTCTGCCAGCTTAGTTCATATTTCGTGCCACTAAGGTGCTGTCCTCTGGGCCTGGCCAGATCTGTGGGATGTTGGTCCCACACTCTCGCACTCACTCAGCAGCCTAGCAGAAAGACACAAGTCCTTACTCTCGCTCTCTCCCTTGTGGGCATAGCCCCTACTGGGCCATGGGGTACAACACACAAGCCTGTGTACCCACCACGACATTGACAAATAAAGAAGCCTCCGAAGACGTTTATCATTCACCCGCTCTGCTTTCAGCTTACCAATAATCATGTTTCATATTCCCTAGGCACCGCCTCTATAGCTTCCCCAAAGGCCGCAACTATAGCTTCTCTAGGTGCCACCACTATATCTTCCCCAGGCACTGCCACTATAGCTTTCCCTGGCGCCACCACTATAGCTTCCTCAAGCGCCACCACTGTAGCTTCCTCAGGCACCGCCACTATAGCTTCCCAGGTGCCGCCAGTATAGCTTTCTTAGGTGCCGCCACTATAGCTTCCCTAGGTTCCACCACTATAGCTTCCCGAGGCACCACCACTATAGCTTCCCCAGGTGCTGCCACTTTAGCTTCCCCATGCGCCACCACTATAGCTTCCCTAAGTGCCACCACTATAGCTTCCCCAGGTGCCACCACTATAGCTTCCCCAGGCGCCACCACTATAGCTTCCCCAGCCACCGCCACTATATCTTCCTTAGGCTCCACCACTATAGCTTCCCTAGGTGCTGCCACTTTAACTTCCCCAGGCGCCAACACTATAGTTTCCCCAGGTGCCACCACTATAGCTTCCCCAGGTGCCACCATTATAGCTTCCCCAGGTGCTGCCACTATAGCTTTCCCAGGCGCCACCACTATAGCTTCCCCAGGTGCCACCACTATAGCTTCCCCAGGCGCCGCCACTTGAGCTTCCCCATGCGCCACCACTATAGCTTCCCAACGTGCCACCACTGTCACTTGTATTCTATTATTCTTATCACATAATAATAATAATAATAATAATAATAATAATAATAATAATAGTATCTTTATTTTCTACCAGTACATGTACAAGGTATACCAACCATAACTGACAACAGTGAGATAATACTAGTATACAGAAAGCCACTTGTTATGCTAAACATTTCCCGCAAATTAATTCAAATTTCTCTCAGAATGCGACCCACGCCAGTGAACTAACACCCAGGTACCCATTTTTATGGATGGGTGAACATGGACAACCGGTATAAGTAAACACACCCAACGTTTCTGCCTTTGCTGGAAATCGAACCCGGACATTCAGCGTGTTAAGCGAGAGGTTTTCCACCAGGTCTGGTGGCAAATCCAAATCTCTGCACTCAACAAAATTTCCTTACGCTTATAAAAGTATTCACTTATATTTTTTAATACAAACACTAGATACTACATATTAACCTTTTCCTTCACACTAATGAATGCTCCTCTTTCCTCTATAATTCTTCTCTTTCGACATAAATTATTCTACAATACGCTTTACCCAGTATCAATATAATAACTGTATAGTGAGAAGTGTCTCCTGACACTGTTCTTAATTATAAAAATGACTCGTGGTTTCATTCAGTAACAGTAACATGAGCAACAGTTAGGTTTCTTTATTACGAAACGTTTCGCCTACACAGTAGGCTTCCTCAGTCGAATACAGAAGTGGCGAATATGGAAAAACAGCAGTGGAGAGGGGAAAGATGTTGTGGTCAACCCATCAATTATTTCTTCGAGTTAGTTTAACATCCTCATTATGTACCCCATACCCATCCTGTAGGTGGTAGTCACAAGATTACAGAGGTACATAATGGGCCCAGGGACTGGGTCCCAAAGTTTTGATTGGTGAGCAAGTTATAAAGGTAATGAACTCCAGGTAGATCTAGTCACAATCATGACAAGTTACAAAGGTGTTTACAGATTACAGAGGTACATAATGGGTCCAGGGACTGTGCTATAAAGTTCTGATAGCTGAACAAGGTACAAAGGTAATAACTCACAAGTTACAAAGGTAATGAATCATGTAAGTAAATTTACTTACTTCTTCGAGCATGATGATTGATCACATCATCTTTGTCTTCTCTATATTCGAAATGTTTAGAAATAAAAATACCCAAGTGTTGTACATTTCTGCTCAGAATTGCTCCCCTGTGATTCTTACTCTTTTATTTTTCACCATTTATATTATACAAAGGAACTTGCACTCTTTCTCACCTATTCACTCTCCCATCTCTTAACTTTGTTTCACTCTCTGTTAGGACATCCAACCTCTTTTCATTAATAACAATAATAATACTCTTTTTGTCTGTGGTACGTCCACTCATTCACACTTCAAGATTTCTTTAGTCTATCATCATACATGCATACAAAAAAGTGGTTATCACTCCTTGTTCCTAGCATTTCAGTGGCCACCAGTGACATACACGGTTCATGGGGGCGAGATTACTAATAATCTCCTAGCGGAAATGGAACCGTAACACTACAGGACAATTAA
This sequence comes from Cherax quadricarinatus, assembly GCF_038502225.1. Classification (NCBI taxonomy): domain Eukaryota; kingdom Metazoa; phylum Arthropoda; class Malacostraca; order Decapoda; family Parastacidae; genus Cherax; species Cherax quadricarinatus. Next base: position 15,536,958 of record NC_091377.1, on the reverse strand, counting down.
TACTTGAATATAATTATGAAATGTATACACTAAATGTAATCAGTAATAAGTTAGACTGACCCCTTATCTATGATCCAGAAGGCAACAATGGTGCTAGAGAATTAAACTGTTAAAAAGCTTCCTTTCCGCACTTATGTGCTTATGTGTATACACTCTTACCTTTCTGTCGTAGGTAGACAAGTTGAGGTGCTTCAGGAAGGTGCCGCCCGATGGTTGCAGCACTGGGAACTCCCAACGAGGCTTCTTCACCATGACACTGGCACTACTGGTTCTGGGCTCCTCATTCACCTTGACACTAGCACTACTTATCCTGGCTTCTTCATCCACCTTGACACTGGCACTACTGGTTCTGGCCTCCTCATCCACCTTGACACTGACACTACTGGTCCTGGCCTCTCCATCCACCTTGACACTGGCACTACTGGTCATAGCCTCCTCGTCCATCTTAACACTAACATTATTAGACCTACCCTCCTTATCCACTATCCTTTCTGCAGCTCTTCCTATTGTAAATAGTTGAAGCTTTTGTTGCTGGTCATAGGTAGCATTACCGCTTGTGTTTCTAAGTATTCTTACATTCGTGGTAAGAGTTTCGTGTGCATCCGCTACTTGCGGTACACCAGCGTGGCTCTCTGGATGGTTCGGAGAGACTCCCTCTCTCTCCAGGACCATAACGTTGCCCGAAGGAGAGAAGACAGGAACCTTCTTGGACTGGTAGATGGCAGACTGGTAATAGAAGTAGGCGCAGACGAAGCTGAAGAAGGCGATGAAGCGTGTGTGTTTACACTCAAATAACTTCATAGTTGTCTCAGCTGTATTCAGGGAATTAGTTGTATAGTGTATCAGGAACAGTGTTTCAGGTCACTGGAAGGAGCTTCGAATATATAAACTTATTTCTTCGTTCAACCTTCTAAAACACTGGTTCCGTCGGCTCGCTAGGAGACAATACAAGGGCGAGTATATGACGCCTGCAGCAGACACCAGACACCAGGCAGCAGTCCCACCACTGTCCACCCGCACAACTGCTGCCCATCACTAACTTTCTCCAAGTGACCAACCAACTAATGCTGACGCCCTCTCACACCCTCCCTAACACACCCACCCTTCCCTCCCTTCCTCCTTGTGAATCCCTCCCACCCTCGACAGCCACCACACCCACCCTGCCCTCCCACCCTCGACAGCCACCACACCCTACCTCCAACCTTCCTCATAACCTCGATAACTGGAACACTACATAAAACATTCTTCCTATGCAAATCAAAATTAACATTTCGAATGATATTAGACAAACAAACTCAACTGTGCTTTCCCCCGCGTCAGCTTGTTGCGTGAAGGAATGTCTTCATGAAGAAACAAGTATTTTCTTCACCATCTCCATAACGGTGGAATGACAGAGTTGTCAGTTATTTCATTCTTTTGGCAAAATTTCCATTCTTATGTTTTATGATCTGGTGTCATTGTGAAATCTACTACACTGTCTGCCAGGTTAAAATATGTACGCCAGATTAAGTCATGTCTAACAGGTTAAAATATGACTACTAGATTAAGTCATGTCTGCTATGTTAAAATATATCTGCCATGGTTAATTCACGACTGTCAGTTGAAGTTATGTCTTCTTTGTTATTATCACCCACAATACAAGTTATTATTACTCATATACTAAGACTGCAAACAAACCAGGTTACGGGTGGGGATAGACCCCATGGCGAGTGGGTCGTGACACTTGGCCGGTGTGTCAACCACTGGACCACCTGGCTACAATATGAGTCATCCAACTAGGTATGTTTATACACCATAGGGAGGTTAACATTTGTGGTCAGAGTGTGGCCCATGGTAACCTCCTGGGTCAGCTGGCCCAGTGGCTGATACACCAGGCCTGGATAACTTTACTGTAGCGGTTAATACATCAACGACTATGTGCACTGTTCGAGTTATCTATCGCTTTATGACCTTACTTATGACCTCTCCCGAGTATGACCTCAGAGTGCTGTTTGCTGTATAAGGATGTTTAGTAAGTAAGTAAGTTTATTCAGGTATACACAAATATAGTTACATAGAATTATCATACATAAGAACATAAGAACGAAGGAACACTGCAGAAGGCCTACTGGCCCATGCGAGGCAGGTCCAAGTCTCCTACCGGCTTAAGCCAATGCACCCAACCTAGTCAGGTCAGGTCACATATGTGACACATATGTGTAGAGAACCTGGGATAACCCAAAAAAGTCAGACACAGTGACTTATTTCCATTGGGGTCCTTAAAGTCTTGTCCCGGACAAATGCCGTAATAAAGTTTTAACTACTGAGTGTTTTTCACCTCTCCTATATAATGTCAGGTAGAATTAACTTGTTTTTGTCATCCTAAAAATGCTCAGTATATCTAGGCTAGTGTGTTTATGTATATGTACAAGACAATATGTTTTTCGTTTCAGTCTGGGGGTTCGAACCCTGGACCTCAGTGGTGAGAGTCACCCTCCTCACTGGAGTTTACCTGGAGACCTGGAGTTTACCTAGAGAGAGTTCCGGGGGTCAACGCCCCCGCGGCCCGGTCTGTGACCAGGCCTCCTGGTGCATTAGAGCCTGATCAACCAGGCTGTTGCTGCTGGCTGCACGCAAACCAACATACGAGCCACAGCCCGGCTGATCAGGAACTGACTTTACACTACACTACAGCAACTTTTCGAAATACAATAAATGCACTTAATATTGTCAAGATTGTGTAGTTATTGAAAATAAAATTTATTTATAGTTTCAAGGGTGACAACAGCAGATGCAGTATTGTGCTCTATCTCCTGGTACCCCAGAGGGAATATTGCTTTAATTTGGGGAATATTTTGGAAAGGAACAAGAGTACTCTGACCTAAATTATGAACACAAGTGCCACCAGTTAGGTCAAGTAATAAATAAAATAAATAAAAACAATAAATTTTATTAATAAGCCGTACAAAAAAAAAAAAAAACAGTAATAAATTTTCTTTCCAGCTGATTCCATTATTTTTATTTTGTCATAATAATAATAATAATATAAATATAGTTTGATACAGGTGAAGACTTAGAAGAAGGATACTTAACGTGTAATGAATTCCAGGCAGACTAATACTACATCGACACCATGCCCAGCCCTTCTAGGGCAGGGTAGGTGACACCATGCCCAGCCCTTCTAGGGTAGGGTAGGTGCCTGTGCCCGAGCTTGTTGTGGAAAATTGCATTTATCTGTATGTATAATTATGTACATAACAATAAATGAACATAGATAATTATTATTTATCAGTTAGAGAAGTAGGAATTTGGGACACCTAGGTCGCAAAAATGTCCCCCTTCGATACCTACCACTGTCATGTCCACAAGTTGCTCTGGACCTATTAATTAAATGAATAATACATCACCAGGAATTCTGGTAAATATATAAATTTGTGGACTGTATATTAAAAATAATAAATGGTTATATATATACACAATTACATAACAGAAGGAAAATATATCTTAATATCACTCACCAATTTGACTGGATATTAAGTTGTATCATACTCAGAAAAACCTCACTAACTAAATTTATGAAAACACTGGCCAGAATTATACACAAATCTAGAGAGCATATCTGAGGTTCCTGGAGAGGTCTTGTCCAGTCGCCTGATATCTCAAGTTATGCAGGAATGCACATCCAACAATTTCACCTCCTATTTGAGAGGTATCAGCACAATTTTAACCTCTAGAGCACGAAAAATTCTTCCCCATTCACCAACGTTTCTAATACAAATTCAAAAACCAAGATGGCGAGTCTCTACTTTTTTCTATAACATACTTCTTTTAAAAATACAATATAGGGCATCTATTTACATACAAATACTGAATTTCTGGAAAATATATACAGTATTTTCCACACTTGTAGCTCACAAGACTGTCATTCCCATTAGCCCCTTTGGGGTGGGGATGGCAGACCAGACAGGCCTAGCTTGTCTCTCCGAGCCCCGTGAGGTGGGGAATGTGGCTAGGCCTGGGGACAGTTTGTCCCAACGATGAGGGGGTACTTGTACCTCCTCCCATGGCAGACTTAGGTCTCAGACACTCCCTTGACAGGGAGCCAAGGCCGGGCTGCCACTTGGAAAAGGCCCGGGCCGGGAGAATACTGGCGAATCAGCAAGAAGAAGACTAATACTAGAATTTACATACAACTTAAATCTAGACTTGGCATATAATTTTAGTTGTTGTGAATTATTAGTATAGCTAAAAAATTCATCACAATCACAAGTATAATGAGACGGTATAATGAGGCCCAACGACAATGCGAAAATGACATAGTATATGTCATTAACCCGAAGCTGTTGTACAGCCATATCAGGAGGAAAACAACAGTCAAGGAGCAGGTAATTAGGCTGGGAAAGAAAGGAGGGGAGTTCACAAGAAACAACAGTGAAATACATGAGGAGTTCAATATGAGATTCAAAGAAGTGTTCACAGAGGAGACAAAAGGGACTCCAGGAAGACGGAGAGGTGGGGTACACCATCAAGTGTTGGACACAATACGTACAACCGAGGAAGAAGTGAAGAGGCTGCTAAGCGAGCTAGATACCTCAAAGGCGATGGGGCCAGATAACATCTCTCCATGGGTCCTGAGAGAGTAAGCAGATGCACTATGTGTACCACTAACAACAATCTTCAACACATCTATCGAGACAGGGCGACTACCTGAGGTGTGGAAGACAGCAAATGTCCCAATTCTTAAAAAAGGAGACAATCACGAAGCACTAAACTACAGACCAGTGTCACTGACATGTATAGTATGCAAAGTCATGGATAGGAGAACACCTAGAAACGAATGAGCATACCAACGACAACCAGCACGGTTTCAGGGACGGGAAATCCTGTGTCACAAATCTACTGGAGTTCTATGACAGGGTGACAGCAGTAAGAGAAGAGAGAGAGAAAGAGGAGTGGGTAGATTGCATTTTCTTGAACTGTAAGAAGGCTTTTGACACAGTTCCACACAAGAGATTAGAGCAAAAGCTGGAGGACCAGGCAGGTTTAACAGGGAAGGCACTGCAATGGATCATGGAATACCTGTCGGGAAGACAACAGCGAGTCATGGTATGTGACGAGGTATCAGAGTGGGCGCCTGTGACGAGCTGGGTTCCACAGAGGTCAGTCCTAGGACCGGTGCTGTTTCTGGTATATGTAAACGACATAACAGAAGGAATAGACTCTGAAGTGTCCCTGTCTGCAGATGATGTGAAGTTGATGAGAAGAATTCAATCGGACGAGGACAAGGCAGAACTACAAAGGGATCTGGACCGGCTGCAGGCCTGGTCCAGAAACTGGGTCCTGGAATTTATCACCACCAAGTGCAAAGTCATGAAGATTGGGGAAGGGCAAAGAAGACCGAAGATGGAGTACTGTCTAGGGGGAAAGAGACTATGAACCTCACTCAAGGAAAAGGATCTTGGGATGAGTATAACACCAGGTACATCTCCTGAGGCACACATCAACCAAGTAACTGCTGCAGTATACGGGCACCTAACAAACCTAAGAACAGCATTCCGATATCTCAAAAAGGAATCGTTCAGGGCCCTGTACACTGTGTACGTTAGGTCTACATTGGAGTATGCAGCACCAGTTTGGAACCCACATCTAGCCAAGCACATCAAGAAATTAGAGAAAGAGCAAAGGTTCACAACAAGACTAGTCCCAGAGCTAAGCGGCATGTTCTACGAGGAGAGGTTATGGGAAATCGACCTGACGACACTGGAGGACAGAAGGGCTAGGGGGGGACATGAAAACGACATATAAAACTGTGAGAGGAAGTGACAAGGTGGACAGAGACAGGATGTTCCAGAGATGGGACACAGAAACAAGGAGTCACAATTAGAAGTTGAAGAATCAGATGAGTCACAGAGATATTAAGAATTATTTCTTTAGTCATAGAGATGTCAGGAAGTGAAATAGTCTGGAAAGTGATGTAGCGGAGGCAAGAACTATACATAAATTTAAGAAGAGGTATGATAAGGCTCATGGAGCAGGGAAAGTGGACCTAGTAGCTAGCAGTGAAGAGGCTGGGCCAGGAGCTATGACTCAATCTTTGCAACCACAATTATGTGAGTACACACACACACACACACACACACGTGGTAATGCTTCATTTATAGTCAGCAAAGTCAGTGTATTTTTCCAGAATGGTTTGTAATATGCCACTGTGGATAAAATGCTCTGACATCTTTTGAACATTTCTGAGTGAGTTGTCTTTGAATACATTGATTTTATTGCATTTCATTACATAATGACGCAAATTGTGACAACTGTCCGTCTGGCAAAGTTATCATTTCTTCAGTAACTTAGCCAGACGACCAGAAGTTTATGAATATTTTACCAAGTGATAGAGATATTACCGGAGGAATTTCTTCACTACAAGACAAGTGAAGGGGAAATACATCTGAAAGAAACCAAGTATACATTGAAACGTAACCATAATGATCTTGTTATGACCAGAGCTTTGGTAAGATGGGTAAGGAAGAAGGATGGGTAAGGATAGAAATATTGGAAAAGGGTGGGAGGGGGGAGAGAGGTAGGATATAAAAGGTAAGTGGCCCAACCACTTTGATGTAATTTAAAGAGTGTATGTGGAATAATAAAATATTCTTGAAGGGGTATAATACTAACAAAAGTGCATGACTGAATTGGTAGTAAATATACAAGTTGCAATTTTTTTTTTTTTTTTTTTTTTTGCTATTGCACAACGGATATTTAAACGACAATGAAGGCAATAATTTTCTGGCCAGTTTAAAAAGAATTACTTGACACGATAGCTTCTTACAAGGTGGTGTCCCGCCATAGTAAATGTAGCGTAATTTTAACAGTAGAATACAAGATGTCTCCCTAATTGGGGGCGATGATTTTCTTAGTAAACATAGAAGGGTTCTGGTGTTACCCAATTATCTTCATCAGGGAGGTTGCTCAATATCATTGGTCGATGGTAATCATCTTTATGGATAAAACGACGGACCCTCTGTGGGAGAGTCATTCTTTGAGTCCTGTGAGGAGGAGTATTGATGGTGTAATCCGTGGTATTTACAACTTGTATAAGATGTTCTCTATCTGGCATGTATAGTTCTTGCATTGTATAGAGTTGTTTCTTTTTCAGGGTGTCAAGGCGTACATTTATGGCAGTAATATCTTGTTGTACGTGTAAATCTGCCATTTTAACTCTGTCTTTCCTCCTGGTACCCGTAATGAAGCGAAGAGCTCTATTCTGGACCCGTTGCAACCGTAGCATGTTGGTCTTTGTTGTTAATGTCATTGGAACACAAGGGTATTCGGGTATATGTCTTATCATCATTTTTATTTTATTTTTATTATCACACCGGCCGATTCCCACCAAGGCAGGGTGGCCCGAAAAAGAAAAACTTTCACCATCATTCACTCCATCACTGTCTTGCCAGAAGGGTGCTTTACACTACAGTTTTTAAACTGCAACATTAACACCCCTCCTTCAGAGTGCAGGCACTGTACTTCCCATCTCCAGGACTCAAGTCCGGCCTGCCGGTTTCCCTGAATCCCTTCATAAATGTTACTTTGCTCACACTCCAACAGCACGTCAAGTATTAAAAACCATTTGTCTCCATTCACTCCTATCAAACACGCTCAAGCATGCCTGCTGGAAGTCCAAGCCCCTCGCACACAAAACCTCCTTTACCCCCTCCCTCCAACCCTTCCTAGGCCGACCCCTACCCCGCCTTCCTTCCACTACAGACTGATACACTCTTGAAGTCATTCTGTTTCGCTCCATTCTCTCTACATGTCCGAACCACCTCAACAACCCTTCCTCAGCCCTCTGGACAACAGTTTTGGTAATCCCGCACCTCCTCCTAACTTCCAAACTACGAATTCTCTGCATTATATTCACACCACACATTGCCCTCAGACATGACATCTCCACTGCCTCCAGCCTTCTCCTCGCTGCAACATTCATCACCCACGCTTCACACCCATATAAGAGCGTTGGTAAAACTATACTCTCATACATTCCCCTCTTTGCCTCCAAGGACAAAGTTCTTTGTCTCCACAGACTCCTAAGTGCACCACTCACTCTTTTTCCCTCATCAATTCTATGATTCACCTCATCTTTCATAGACCCATCCGCTGACACGTCCACTCCCAAATATCTGAATACGTTCACCTCCTCCATACTCTCTCCCTCCAATCTGATATTCAATCTTTCATCACCTAATCTTTTTGTTATCCTCATAACCTTACTCTTTCCTGTATTCACCTTTAATTTTCATCATTTTATACAGATGTTTTTTGACATGTTGAGGGGCTTGATTAAATCTAAAGAGACTGCTAAGACCGGCTTTGGCTATGTTGATCTTTTTAGTTACATGAGATGTTGAGTGGAGCAGCCTGTCTATTTCGTATCCCAAGATCTTGTTAGGGGTTTCTAATGGCTACAGGTGTACCTCTGATGGAGATACCCCCTTTATCTTCGATGGTTGATGCAAAACATCCTATCGTGCTAACAAGGACCTTGTCAGGATTAGTCGTAATTCTCCATTTCTTTTCCCAATTAGATGTTCGACGAAGTTCAATATTCATTTTTTCTATGACTCTCTCATACTTGTATTTTCTTGTTACCGGAGTTGATGAGACGACATGAATAACATCATCTGCAAATTGCGTTATAATTGTATCATTAAACTCTGGTTGAGGAAGATCATTCACATAAATATTGAATAGAATTGGACTGAGACAAGAACCTTGTGGGACACCAGCTGTCGGTATAAAAGGCTCTGTCGACCTGCCGTGAAAGGTGGGAATGATTTTTCTTTGAGTTAAGAAGTTATATATTAATCTGATAAAGGTCCAGTTATGGTCAGGTAGGTGAATAAGTTTGTATATAAGACCATCATGCCATAAGCTATCAAAAGCTTTATGAACATCTCTGGTGGCAATTAAGGCAAGATTGCCCTGATGTTTCAGACTCGCTACAGTATCGAAAATAACATTTATTGCATGATGGGTACCTCTATGTGTTCTAAAGCCAAATTGTTTTTCAGTAAAAAGGTGATTAAACTCCATATAGTAGTTCAGTCTGTTGGAAATGATCTTCTCAAGAACTTTTCCAGTGACTTCAAGTAAAGATATAGGTCTATAGTTCCCAGGTTGGTGAATGTCTTTATTGGGCTTAGCAAGAAAGATCATCCTAGCAGTCTTAAAAACCACTGGAAAATGTCCTGAGGCCAAGATGGCATTAAAGATATTTACCAAAGACTGTTTACAATTTCTGGGCAGGAACTTTATTTGTTTCATTGTTATTCCAGAGAGGCCAGGGACTCTATTGCGCATTCTTCCAATAACCTGACTCATCTCTAGTAATGTAATAGGTCTAGTAAGCGGGTGGGCGTCTTCAAGAGTTGATGTATCGATGGAAGGTAGTGGTTGTAGATCATCCAAGTTCTCATCTCTCCATTCATTTACCAACTGATAGTGATTATTGTTAAATCGACGACTGTTATTGTGGGAGAGAATTTTCTCCCATACATCACCCATCAAATTAGCCTGGTCCTGTGGATCATCAAGTTTAATCTCAACATCTTCATCATCATCATCAGTGAAGGTATGAATTAGGTAGTTAGGAGCCTTGTGCTTTGCCCCTAAAAGTTGTCGGATCTTACTCCAAAATTTTGCTGGCTCACGTTTATACTGATTAGCTTGGAGAACTAGCAATTTCCATAAGTCACGTTTGTGATGACTAATCATTTTAATTAATTCTTGCCTTAATCTGTGCAATGTAGCTGCTGGTGGTTGTCGCGTTTGAAGATGCCTTCGACATTCTGTTTGATAATTTCTCAAAGCGTCTTTAATTTCCCTCGTAGGTTTATATTGCTGGTAGATCTTTGTGGAAGCTAATTGGCAAGTTGCATTAGTAGCATCAATTATTCGATTGTGAAGGGACCTGATCGCGTCGTCAATTGCAGTGGAAGGTAGATTTTCCAGCGACACAATTTCATCGTCACCCAGAAATGCCCTGAAGGGGTCAAATCCTAGGGTGTTGAGATTGGGTTTAGGAGGTACAGGTATTCTAAATGGAGAAGTTTGTAGTTGTATTAAAACCGGGATATGGTCAGAACCTATGTTTCCACCAGGGGAGATACGACAATGAAAGAGGTCACAGTCTCTGTTTGTCAGGACTATATCTGGTGTCCCTGGATGAGGTCCAATATACGATTTAAAGAATGGGCATTGAAATGACAAGTTTCTGGCTGTCATGATATTAAATAGTTGTTTTCATTTCAAGTCACCCAGTGGATTACCAGCTCCACAGTTAAAGAGGGCAGGGTGATGAGCATTAAAATCTCCCGCTAGAATTGTTGGAATATTTCTACTTAATATCTTATGTAGAGGAATTGATTCTATATATGGTTGTCTCGGGGGAAAATATCCAGTTCCTATCACTAGTTGGCCATGAGACGTTGTCATTTCTGTTGCAGGAATGTTATCATCAACATGAATACTTTTAAACGCATAGCCTAATTTAACTAAGATGGCTACACCACTAAAGGGTCCTCTTGATTTCTCCACAGTAGAGTAACCACGTAATTTAATATGTTGATCAACTCTTGCAGCTGTCATTCAAGAGTATAACATCTGGATTGTAATTATGTAGTTCAACTTCGAGGAGGTAACGGTTATTAAAGAAATGTTGAACATTAAGTTAGAAAATTGTAATCCCCATTATTTCTTGCACTTCGCACGTGTACTGCGGTCAGAACGCCTGCAAGTAGTCATGTTTGGTATCCACACTATCCCTGCTGGACTCGTCAAGGGGAGGAGGGAACTGCTGCGTAGTTGCTTGTGTATTAAAAGTGTCATCATCCTCACTAGAATTGGTAATATTAACAGAATCATTAGAGTCATTAGAGTCATCATCATAAAACTGAGGTGTGATAGTCCCAGTTTCAGGAAGCAGAGGCTCGTGAGAGTTAAAGGGAGACTGTGGAGGCTCCAAGAGAAAATTTGGTAGGCAAGGTGAATTACCCTGGGAAAGTTCCTGTTCAACAGGATCAGCTGCAATAGCGGGAGAGTAGGCACCAATCTCTGGGGCATCGTTGGGGTCAGGTATTGACTCATCAGGTTGAGGGGAGTTGACAACCTGGGTATGCGAGGTGGGTGATCCCTGGACAAGGGATGACTTATGCTTATTTGTAGAAGTAGAGTAGGGTACATACTTCTTGTTATGAGAAGGCTGGGCCATAATAACCTTAGCATTATCTGGGAAAGTAATGGGAGTGATCCCATTAGCCATTAACAAATCATTTAAAATCTTAGAGCAGAGTTGAATGTCACCACCTGCTATGTCTTTGGCCATCATATATATTAGTTGCTCTCTCGTCATACCCCCGGCTGAGGATACCTGAGACATGGGAGATGAGACTGAGCCTTGTTGTTGCGTTTGTGTATGTTGTAGGTGAGGGTTAGATTGGGGCACTCCAAGAGGGGCAGAATTCCAAACATTGGAACCAGTGGAAGAGACCTGAGGAGTCCCACTAGATCCAGGCAAAGCTGGGAAGGAAGTTTGGGACATTGTTGGAGGTGCCTCGGGAGTGTTCTTCTTGGAATTGGACAGTTTCTTAGCTTCAAGAATTTTCTGCATTTCCTTTTTCCTCTCGGGACAGACAGCAGAAACAGCAAGATGTTGTCCATTGCAGAGGACACATTTGGGTTTAGTTTTGTTATTACAGTCTTTAAAAGAATGTTGCCCAGAGCATATGCTGCAAATCAGTGCTTGGCTACTGCATTTGTTGGTGGTATGACCAAATGCGTAACATTTATAACATTGTGTAACACTGACAAACCGCTCAAGAGAGATTTGGTCAGGTGTACATCTGGTGCCAAAACATTTGAAGCGATTTTGACACACTAGTTTGGCTTCTTCAGGTGTCTCAAGTATTAACTTTAATGTTTCCCGGTTGTTGTCAGGTTTAGAAAATTTATGTGATTGGACAGCATGAAATTCTGAATTCTCTGCATTAAAGTCAGCAAGAAGTTCATTCACTGTGCTATCTCTCATGATGCTGTTAATTCTGGCAACAAACAGTTCGCTGAGCTTGATAGCTTTCAGGTGCAATTGGGTGGATACCAAAAGTCTTCAATTTGTCCAGGACGTCCTGCTTAAGTAGTTGAAGTAACTCTTCTTCAGAAGAGAGGAAAAGTACTACCCCAGCGAGAGTTGTAAAAACATCCACTGGAGCAACAGTTGAATTCGAGCAAATACATGCTAGAATTTCTTTCACCGACTTTTGGTTGCCATCAACACGTAATCTTACTCTTATCCGTGCCATGATATCCAGGAAGGTACATCTGGCACAGAAGTAGCTTTACAAAAACTAGTCTTTCCTTAGAGTTAGTCTAACATTCTATGTTAGCTGACTTATGAAGGTCAGCCCCTAAGATAGCCTACCCTCGAGTGGTGAAGGGGACACAGGGCCCAAGGCAAAGATCGGCCGTATTTTAAAAAAACCACACGGGCTACCGGATGGTCAAAATGCCTTGTGTTAACTCGCCAAAGCGAAGTTGCCGAAAAAGAAGATAGGAAAGCCAGAAGGATAGCAATGTATGTAGTGTGTTAGTGTGTGGGCCAGTGTTGATGTTTGTGTGAGGGGAGGATGGGGAAGGATGGGGGGATGGGGAAGAGAGGGGTGAACAAGCAAGCAAGTCACCGCCTTACTCTCTTGATGGGATGGGGCTTGAAGTGACTGCAAACAAGCTTCCTCTCAGCAAAACACCTCAATTATTGGGAGCGCTTGAGGTTCCTAAACCTGTATTCCCTGGAACGCAGGAGGGAGAGATACATGATTATATACACCTGGAAAATCCTAGAGGGACTAGTACCGAACTTGCACACGAAAATCACTCACTACGAAAGCAAAAGACTTGGCAGACGATGCACCATCCCCCCAATGAAAAGCAGGGGTGTCACTAGCACGTTAAGAGACCATACAATAAGTGTCAGGGGCCCGAGACTGTTCAACTGCCTCCCAGCACACATAAGGGGGATTACCAACAGACCCCTGGCAGTCTTCAAGCTGGCACTGGACAAGCACCTAAAGTCAGTTCCGGATCAGCCGGGCTGTAGCTCGTATGTTGGTTTGCGTGCAGCCAGCAGCAACAGCCTGGTTGATCAGGCTCTGATCCACCAGGAGGCCTGGTCTCAGACCGGGCCGCGGGGGCGTTGACCCCCGGAACTCTCTCCAGGTAAACTCCAGGTAATAACCCAAGAAAAATCTCGAGTAACAGTGTTCAGAGTTGCTCTGCTCGAGAATTACTCAGGATAACTGAAGAGCAGGAACGACGACGTCTTCTCTCCACGGCGGCTGGGCGGCTTCTGTCTGTCTGTTGTGTGTCACCATAATGATGATACGGCTGAAAAATGGGAAGCAGTAGCAGGAGATGCTGTATTACCTCCCACATGTATCATCCAATAATTTATGAATGCCTCCCTGTGTCTACTGAACTCCATACAACAGGTAAGTATCCTAAAAGTATCCAAAACGGTGGGGATCCTCTCCAAGATACGATACTTCTTACCGCAAACTGCCCTTCTCACACTATACCATTCACTTATATATCCATACCTCACCTATGCTATCTGTGCTTGGGGTTCAACTGCAGCAACACACCTAAAGCCAATAATAACCCAACAAAAAGCCTCAGTAAGAATAATCATTAAATCCCATCCCTGGCAACACCCCCCCCACTCTTCATAGATCTAAACTTACTCCCTGTTCAGTACATCCACACTTACTACTGTGCAATCTACATCTACAGGACCTTAAATTCCAATATTAACCTTGACCTAAAACGCTTTCTTGATAGTTGTGACAGGATCCACAGGCATAACACCAGCCACAAACATCTCTATCACATTCCCCGTGTTCGACTAAACCTTTACAAAAATTCAATGTGTTTCAAAGGACCTAAAATCTCCAACACCCTACCTGAAAACTCTAGAACTGCAGACACATGCATCACTTTCAAAACTACAGTTAGAAAACATCTTATCTCCCTGATACACCCCGACAACTAACTACAAGATAACCACCTAGTGGTTCAAAATTACACTCACCCACTGACTATAAACCTAGAAATACTAATCTTAATCTTAAAATAATAAATCCTAACTAGTCATAAGTTTGCCTATGTTACTCAAATATAGACACCTTGTATTGTGCCAAAACAAAAGCATTCACATTGCTAAACTCAAAATTATCTGTAAGGACTTAATGTTAAGAATTAATCTAAGTCTGCTGGAAATGCCTAGCCATGCTAGGTGTCCTAGTGGCCCCCTCTGTAATTAGTATTTTATAACATGTAAACCACACAATACCCAAAACCTGTAAACCCCACATTGTAATTTTAATAATTTATGTTAAGCGCTAAATCCATGGGGATCATTCAGCGCATAACGTGGAGGCTTGATCCTCCGTCTGCTGAGCGCCAGACAGACGCGCTTCCTATTTGTACTCACCTAGTTGGTTATCCCACATTGTAACCCTTATAGAGAATAAACTTGAATTGAATTGAAAAAATATTGACCAATATTCAGGTTGTCTTTAATTAGGATGAGTTAGGATATATCACCAAGATAATGACTTGGTAAGACATATATTCTTCACTGGTTGAAATAATGCACTTAATAATTTATAATTGTGTGTGAAAATAGTAGATCACACAATATATTTAAAACCGACAAATTCAATAGTTTTTGCATAATCATACAGTCCACTCAATAGCCAGTTTTACTGGCTTAAATTTTCAGGACCGCATGTTCCTAATCAAGTAAGTAAGTAAGTAAGTAAGTAAGTAAGTTTATTCAGGTATACACAAATACAGTTTCATAGAATTATCATACATAGGGGCATATGTGTAAAGTACCTGGGATAACCCAAAAAGTCAGACAGAGTGACTTATTTCCACTGGGGAGCTGAGGAGGTGGTAACTGAAGGAGGATCACTGCCAACCCAGTGTCTCTAAAATCCCACAAGTCTCTAAGATACATCAACATCAGTAAGTTACTAATTTGCTTTGTATCAAGATTATCATTGGTATCATTACAAAGTAGGAGTAGCTATGTCGAGTGAGGGAGAAGCTATGTCGAGTGAGGGAGAAGCTATGTCGAGTGAGGGAGTAGCTATGTCGAGTGATGGAGTAGCTATGTCGAGTGAGGGAGAAGCTATGTCGAGTGAGGGAGAAGCTATGTCGAGTGAGGGAGAAGCTATGTCGAGTGAGGGAGTAGCTATGTCGAGTGATGGAGTAGCTATGTCGAGTGAGGGAGAAGCTATGTCGAGTGAGGGAGAAGCTATGTCGAGTGAGGGAGAAGCTATGTCGAGTGAGGGAGAAGCTATGTCGAGTGAGGGAGAAGCTATGTCGAGTGAGGGAGAAGCTATGTCGAGTGAGGGAGAAGCTATGTCGAGTGAGGGAGAAGCTATGTCGAGTGAGGGAGAAGCTATGTCGAGTGAGGGAGAAGCTATGTCGAGTGAGGGAGAAGCTATGTCGAGTGAGGGAGAAGCTATGTCGAGTGAGGGAGAAGCTATGTCGAGTGAGGGAGAAGCTATGTCGAGTGAGGGAGAAGCTATGTCGAGTGAGGGAGAAGCTATGTCGAGTGAGGGAGAAGCTATGTCGAGTGAGGGAGAAGCTATGTCGAGTGAGGGAGAAGCTATGTCGAGTGAGGGAGAAGCTATGTCGAGTGAGGGAGAAGCTATGTCGAGTGAGGGAGAAGCTATGTCGAGTGAGGGAGAAGCTATGTCGAGTGAGGGAGAAGCTATGTCGAGTGAGGGAGAAGCTATGTCGAGTGAGGGAGAAGCTATGTCGAGTGAGGGAGAAGCTATGTCAAGTGAGGGAGAAGCTATGTCGAGTGAGGGAGAAGCTATGTCGAGTGAGGGAGAAGCTATGTCGAGTGAGGGAGAAGCTATGTCGAGTGAGGGAGAAGCTATGTCGAGTGAGGGAGAAGCTATGTCGAGTGAGGGAGAAGCTATGTCGAGTGAGGGAGAAGTTGTTTCTCTCACTGGTGTTCTAGACGAAGGAACATAAGAAGCATGTCTTTCTGGAGTACTTTAAATGTCGTATATTACGTTATTATCGACTTTTTCATTAATCCATCTATGACATATTTTTCAAAATTATATAAGAAACACGCTACATATCATAAATATAATACAGACAACCATACAAGAACAAAATGACAATTGTGAAGTGTGGTAACTAGGCGGGCGTAATTGAGTATACGACAATAATTACAGTAACACGTTCTCTCTAGTCTACTATCATCAGAGAAACTAATTATATAGTTGGGGGTAACTGTAGAAAAACTATTGTTTTGTATGCCTTTACTCATAAATAGCGTCACTCATTCTTAAAAGGGTATGTTACCACGAGCCGGGGTATGTTCCTGTGAGCCAGGGTATGTTGCTGTGATCCAGAGTATGTTGATGTGATCCAAGGTATGTTGCTGTGATCCAGGGTATGTTACTGTGATCCAGGGTATGTTGCTGTGATCCAGGGTATGTTGCTGTGATCCAGGGTATGTTGCTGTGATCCAGGGTGTGTTGCTGTGATCCAGGGTATGTTGCTGTGATCCAGAGTATGTTGCTGTGATCCAAGGTATGTTGCTGTGATCCAGGGTATGTTGCTGTGATCCAGGGTATGTTGCTCTGATCCAGGGTGTGTTGCTGTGATCCAAGGTATGTTGCTGTGATCCAGGGTATGTTGCTGTGATCCAGGGTATGTTGCTGTGATCCAGGGTATGTTACTGTGATCCAGGGTATGTTGCTGTGATTCAGGATATGTTGTTGTTATACAGGCTACTGAATTAATGTGAAGATAATTTATTTAATGTCACAAGTCACTCCCAGTTGAACGTCCACCACCTGTCCTACTGCCTATTTAATACGTGACCACCCAAAACACTGACATCATATATAAATTTAAGGAGAATTTTCCCCACAATACACCTTACATTATATACAAATTATCTTCACATTAAACCAGAAGACTGTATAAAAGCTGCCATAAGCTAAGGTGTGTTATCTGCTCACAGAGTTTGTGCGCTCTGTATCTCTCTGTATTCTGACAATTGCTTACATTAATTTTACTTCCATAGAGTTTTTTAGTAAGCTCACACTAAATATATGGTGAAGATAAATTCGAAGCTAGCAGAGGTTGGTTTCAAAGGTTGAGTGATAGAAGCCAAATTCACATTATCAAAATGCAAGGTGAAGTAGCAAGCGCTGACACCGTAGCTGCAGAAAATTCTCCACAGGAGCTAGCTGGGATAATCGAATTTAGTGAATATACTAAGTGACAGTTTTTTAATGTGGATGAAATCGTATTATTTTGGAAGAAGATACTCTCTAGGGTATTTATTGATAAAGAAGAGTAGTTGTGGAAACTTATTCGGTACTAAGTTCCACAGGGCAGATACGTCGTACAAAGAGCCCAACATGTCACGGATGGAACGGCTGAGTTGGGGGGTCCTTACGCCCACCCAAAACACACACATACACCCGGGTTGGCGAAGGTGGTTGGAAGGTACATTTTAATTGATAGATTAACCTTTCAAGGAAGAGGTAGGTAGTTTATACTGTTAGTGAACTAATATTAGGACTATTGAGGCAACTGTAGATAATGATAATGTAGACCAAAGACCTTAATGTAAGTAGTAATAGGCCAGTAATATAGGCAGACCATAGGTTAAGTTAGCTAGAGAGAACTGGCAGCCCAAGTTTGAATGACAAGGCACGGGATTTTGAGACTGCAGTGCCTTCTTCTTTGTCGAAATTCCGAACTAGGCACACCGCTGTAACATCAGGGCGGTGCCCCACATGTCTACACATACTAGGCCCTGGGGATATCTGGTGGAGGCACCTCGAAGTACCGTAGATGACCTCCTCCATCAGGTCCATACAGTAAGACAAGACCTCCCTTTCTTTCTCAGTATTCTGGCCAGTTTCTGGGGGAAATTGCGAGTGAGTTGAACTGTGGGTCTTTGTGCAGCCGGACGACCACTGACTAGTACGTACTTTACCGGCGTCTCCTCATTGTTAAGCTTAGAAGCTTGAGTTTACCTGGAGTTTACCTGGAGAGAGTTCCGGGGGTCAACGCCCCCGCGGCCCGGTCTGTGACCAGGCCTCCTGGTGGATCAGAGCCTGATCAACCAGGCTGTTACTGCTGGCTGCATGCAATCCAGTGTATGAGCTACAGCCCGGCTGGTCAGGTACCGACTTTAGGTGCTTGTCCAGTGCCAGCTTGAAGACTGCCAGGGGTCTATTGGTAATCCCCCTTATGTATGCTGGGAGGCAGTTGAACAGTCTCGGGCCCCTGACATTTATTGCGTTGTCTCTTAACGTGCTAGTGACACCCCTGCTTTTCATTGGAGGGATGTTGCATCGTCTGCCGAGTCTTTTGCTTTCGTAGTGAGTAATTTTCGTGTGCAAGTTCGGTACTAGACCCTCTAGGATTTTCCAGGTGTATATAATCATGTACCTCTCCCGCCTGCATTCCAGGGAATACAGGTTCAGGAACTTTAAGTGCTCCCAGTAATTGAGGTGTTTTATCTCCGTTATGCGCGCCATGAAGGTTCTCTGTACATTTTCTAGGTCAGCAATTTCACCTGCCTTGAAAGGTGCTGTTAGTGTGCAGCAATATTCCAGCCTAGATAGAACAAGGGACCTGAAGAGTGTCATCATGGGCTTGGCATCCCTAGTTTTGAAGGTTCTCATTATTCATCCTGTCATTTTTCTAGCAGATGCGATTGATACAATGCTATGGTCCTTGAAGGTGAGATCCTCCAACATGATCACTCCCAGGTCTTTGACGTTGGCTTTTCGCTCTATTTTGTGGCAAGAATTTGTTTTGTACTCTGATGAAGTTTTAATTTCCTCATGTTTACTATTTCGGAGTAATTGAAATTTCTCATTGTTGAACTTCATATTGTTTTCTGCAGCCCATTGAAAGATTTGGTTGATGTCTGCCTGGAGCCTTGCAGTGTCTGCAATGGAAGACACTGTCATGCAGATTCGGGTGTCATCTGCAAAGGAAGACACGGTACCGTGGCTGACACCCTTGTCTATGTCAGATATGAGGATGAGAAACAAGATGGGAGCGAGTACTGTGCCTTGCAGAACAGAGCTTTTCACTGTAACCGCCTCAGACTTTACTCTGTTGACTACTACTCTTTGTGTTCTGTTTGTGAGGAAATTATAGATCCATCTACCAACTTTTCCTGTTATTCCTTTAGCACGCATTTTGTGCGCTATTACGCCATGGTCACACATGTCGAAAGGCTTTTGCAAAGTCTGTATATATTACATCTGCATTCTTTTTGTCTACTAGAATATCTAGGACCTTGTCGTAGTGATCCAGTAGTTGGGGCAGACAGGAGCGACCTGCTCTAAACCCATGTTGTCCTGGGTTGTGTAACTGATGGGTATCTAGATGAGTGGCGATCTTGCTTCTTATGACCCTTTCAAAGATTTTTATGATATGGGATGTTAGTGCTATCGGTCTGTAGTTCTTTGCTATTGCTTTACTGCCCCCTTTGTGGAGTGGGGCTATCTCTGTTGTTTTTAGTAACTGTGGGACGACCCCTATGTCCATGCTCCCTCTCCATAGGATGGTAAAAGGACGTGAAAGGGGCTTTTTGCAGTTGTTGATGAATACGGAGTTCCATGAGTCTGGACCTGGGGCAGAGTGCATGGGCATATCATTTATCGCCTGTTCGAAGTCATTTGGCGTCAGGATAACATCAGGTAGGCTTGTGTTTACCAAATTCTGCGGCTCTCTCATAAAGAATTCATTTAGATCTTCGACTCTCAGTCTGGTTAGCGGCACGCTAAAAACTGAGTCATATTGGGACTTGAGTAGCTCACTCATTTCCTTGCTGTCATCTGTGTAGGACCCATCTTGTTTAAGTAGGGACCCAATACTGGATGTTGTTCTCGACTTTGATTTGGCATAAGAAAAGAAATACTTTGGGTCTCTTTCGATTTCATTTATGGCTTTTAGTTCTTCCCGCGATTCCTGACTCCTATAATATTCCTTTAGCTTTAGTTCGATGTTTGCTATTTCGCCTGTCTCTTTCTATTTTACATCTACTCCTCCTTTTTCTTAAAGGAATAAGCCTCGAGTATACATCGAGTGCCACAGAGTTAATCTGTTCTAGGCATAAGTTGGGGTCTGTGTTGCTTGGTCTATCTTCCCAGCTTATATCGGTTAGGACTTGGTTTACGTGGTCCCACTTTATGTTCTTGTTATTGAAGTTGAATTTGGTGAAGGCTCCCTCGTGACTGATTTCATTTTGTCGGTCTGTAAAATTTTGATATAATTTTTTCAAATTTATAGTGTATAAATTTTTATAGTGTAAATAAGTGTAAATTGTGTTTCTGTTGTTTTAAAATTAATTTACAAGTGAGAATAGAATCAGGAGACAGGGTGGGCGGAGGGAAGACGCTGTAATGGAAATTTAGTGAAGAGAGGTGACAATAACCTCGTAATTAAATCAATCGTCATCGGGGCTAAATTGGAGCAGAACAACTTCAGACGGCCATAAAACAATGCGGTGACGCCCCCATTGTGAACTGGGAAAAAAATATGTGTGAAACCACTGTAATATAGTGGTAAAATTGTAAAATATAGGACACTGGTAGCCTAGGATGAGTAACGCAAACCTTTTGTATGGTAGTTTACGTTGACCTTCGTATTTCTAACTTGGAAGCTGACGGGGCTTTCACGCGCCTGTATCAAAGATTAGATTAGATTTTTCATTTTGACAAATTACATGGTTGTACAAAGGAATATAATAATTGGGTGTACATAACAAAAACCCCTCTGTATGCTGAGCATTTCGGGCAAACTTAAAGACTAACTTATGATTAGTAAGGTAATAATACATAGTTCATGTGGTCATTAGATGAGTTAGAGTGAGTACAGGAGAATTAAACATTATATCAGGTAATACTACATGGTTTTGATAAGTCTGGTAGAAACTTATTACACTATTGAATTAGTTAATGAAGATTACAGTATTACACTGTAACAATTTAAAGCAGTTTTGGTACAAAATTATTAATTTTTATGTTAACATACATGTAAAAAATATCTTTCAACGTATTAGAGAAAATTTTAGAGAGGACTTAATTTTAAATGAGTTACTGCTAGCAGATGTCTATGTTTGCGAACTGTTAAGCATTCAAATCTCTCTCGTTGTCCACTGCATGTGGGAGGATTCGATGAAATTACTTTCAAAACGAGCTTGGTGCCCGGGGGTATGGTGCCTGGGGGTATGGTGCCCGGGGGTATGGGGTAACATCGCTTACCTTCGGCTAAGCGCCCATACTTTTCTTGGGTCTAGCCCCGTGGTAAAGTACTGTGGAATCTGATACAGAGTTAGCAGGTTCGAGTCCAGCTGTGGACGTAGAGACAATGCTTATATATATATATATATATATATATATATATATATATATATATATATATATATATATATATATATATATATGTATATATATATATAGGTGAAGTACTACCGTCCTGCCAGATGACTGTGAAACAAAAACCTGTAACTGTTTTGCATGATGGTAGGATTGCTGGTTTCTTTTTCTGTCTCATAAACACGCTAAGATAACAGGGATATCTTGCTACTCCTACTTACACTTTGGTCACACTTCACAGACACGCACATGCATATATATATATACATACATCTAGGTTTTTCTCCTTTTTCTAAATAGCTCTTGTTCTTTTTTATTTCTTCTATTGTCCATGGGGAAGTGGAAAAGAATCTTTCCTCCGTAAGCCATGCGTGTCGTATGAGGCGACTAAAATGCCGGGAGCAATGGGCTAGTAACCCCTTCTCCTGTATACAATTACTAAAAAAGAGAAGAAGAAAAACTTTATAAAACTGGGTTGCTTAAATGTGCGTGGATGTAGTGCGGATGACAAGAAACAGATGATTGCTGATGTTATGAATGAAAAGAAGTTGGATGTCCTGGCCCTAAGCGAAACAAAGCTGAAGGGGGTAGGAGAGTTTCAGTGGGGGGAAATAAATGGGATTAAATCTGGAGTATCTGAGAGAGTTAGAGCAAAGGAAGGGGTAGCAGTAATGTTAAATGATCAGTTATGGAAGGAGAAAAGAGAATATGAATGTGTAAATTCAAGAATTATGTGGATTAAAGTCAAGGTTGGATGCGAGAAGTGGGTCATAATAAGCGTGTATGCACCTGGAGAAGAGAGGAATGCAGAGGAGAGAGAGAGATTTTGGGAGATGTTAAGTGAATGTATAGGAGCCTTTGAACCAAGTGAGAGAGTAATTGTGGTAGGGGACTTGAATGCTAAAGTAGGAGAAACTTTTAGAGAGGGTGTGGTAGGTAAGTTTGGGGTGCCAGGTGTAAATGATAATGGGAGCCCTTTGATTGAACTTTGTATAGAAAGGGGTTTAGTTATAGGTAATACATATTTTAAGAAAAAGAGGATAAATAAGTATACACGATATGATGTAGGGCGAAATGACAGTAGTTTGTTGGATTATGTATTGGTAGATAAAAGACTGTTGAGTAGACTTCAGGATGTACATGTTTATAGAGGGGCCACAGATATATCAGATCACTTTCTAGTTGTAGCTACACTGAGAGTAAAAGGTAGATGGGATACAAGGAGAATAGAAGCATCAGGGAAGAGAGAGGTGAAGGTTTATAAACTAAAAGAGGAGGCAGTTAGGGTAAGATATAAACAGCTATTGGAGGATAGATGGGCTAATGAGAGCATAGGCAATGGGGTCGAAGAGGTATGGGGTAGGTTTAAAAATGTAGTGTTAGAGTGTTCAGCAGAAGTTTGTGGTTACAGGAAAGTGGGTGCAGGAGGGAAGAGGAGCGATTGGTGGAATGATGATGTAAAGAGAGTAGTAAGGGAGAAAAAGTTAGCATATGAGAAGTTTTTACAAAGTAGAAGTGATGCAAGGAGGGAAGAGTATATGGAGAAAAAGAGAGAAGTTAAGAGAGTGGTGAAGCAATGTAAAAAGAGAGCAAATGAGAGAGTGGGTGAGATGTTATCAACAAATTTTGTTGAAAATAAGAAAAAGTTTTGGAGTGAGATTAACAAGTTAAGAAAGCCTAGAGAACAAATGGATTTGTCAGTTAAAAATAGGAGAGGAGAGTTATTAAATGGAGAGTTAGAGGTATTGGGAAGATGGAAGGAATATTTTGAGGAATTGTTAAATGTTGATGAAGATAGGGAAGCTGTGATTTCGTGTATAGGGCAAGGAGGAATAACATCTTGTAGGAGTGAGGAAGAGCCAGTTGTGAGTGTGGGGGAAGTTCGTGAGGCAGTAGGCAAAATGAAAGGG
Organism: Cherax quadricarinatus; assembly: GCF_038502225.1. Classification (NCBI taxonomy): domain Eukaryota; kingdom Metazoa; phylum Arthropoda; class Malacostraca; order Decapoda; family Parastacidae; genus Cherax; species Cherax quadricarinatus. The sequence goes on along the minus strand of NC_091377.1, from coordinate 15,513,575 downwards.
GGTAAGGCAGCCGGGATTGATGGGATAAAGATAGAAATGTTAAAAGCAGGTGGGGATATAGTTTTGGAGTGGTTGGTGCAATTATTTAATAAATGTATGGAAGAGGGTAAGGTACCTAGGGATTGGCAGAGAGCATGCATAGTTCCTTTGTATAAAGGCAAAGGGGATAAAAGAGAGTGCAAAAATTATAGGGGGATAAGTCTGTTGAGTGTACCTGGTAAAGTGTATGGTAGAGTTATAATTGAAAGAATTAAGAGTAAGACGGAGAATAGGATAGCAGATGAACAAGGAGGCTTTAGGAAAGGTAGGGGGTGTGTGGACCAGGTGTTTACAGTGAAACATATAAGTGAACAGTATTTAGATAAGGCTAAAGAGGTCTTTGTGGCATTTATGGATTTGGAAAAGGCATATGACAGGGTGGATAGGGGGGCAATGTGGCAGATGTTGCAAGTGTATGGTGTAGGAGGTAGGTTACTGAAAGCAGTGAAGAGTTTTTACGAGGATAGTGAGGCTCAAGTTAGAGTATGTAGGAAAGAAGGAAATTTTTTCCCAGTAAAGGTAGGCCTTAGACAAGGATGTGTGATGTCACCGTGGTTGTTTAATATATTTATAGATGGGGTTGTAAGAGAAGTAAATGCGAGGGTCTTGGCAAGAGGCGTGGAGTTAAAAGACAAAGAATCACACACAAAGTGGGAGTTGTCACAGCTGCTCTTTGCTGATGACACTGTGCTCTTGGGAGATTCTGAAGAGAAGTTGCAGAGATTGGTGGATGAATTTGGTAG
>NC_091377.1:15477793-15510293 GCF_038502225.1 Cherax quadricarinatus | reverse complement strand
CCCTGGACCCATTACGTACCTCTGTAATCTGTAAATACCTTTGTAACTTGTCATGATTGTGACTAGACCTACCTGAAGTTCATTACCTTTGTAAATTGTGAGTTCATTACCTTTGTAAACTGTGAGTTCGTTACCTCTGTAACTTGCTCAGCTATCAAAATTTTGGAGTCCAGTCCCTGGACCCATTATGTACCTCTGTAATCTTTTGACTACCTCCCTCTGGATGGGTATGGGGTGCATAATAAACATATTAAACTAAAACTAAGCTTTTCATTTCTTGCATTTTAAAATAGGCCTACATGCCACAATATGTTGTTGACAACTGAAATCCACAGTAAATTTGGTCATCTCAATTATGTGTTGTTCTTCCCCTTTAATTTTCTCTATTTGTGATTATATATATTTTTTCAACACAACCAACAATAATAATAGTTTTACCTCTATTAACATAGAGCATAAATCTTCCATCCTAAATGACAATAAATCATAATTAATATAATGATCCACAACTACACAATTTAACACATGTAGCTAAGAGGACTGATCAAGTTTATTGTCAGTGTAGAACTTCAAACTTGATCAGAACTTCCCTCATCGATACCATGCCTAACCCTTCTAGGGTAGGGTAGGTGCCTGAGCCGGAGCATGTAGCTCACAAGACTGTCATTCCCATTATCCCCCTTGGGGCGGGGATGGCAGACCAGAGAGGCTTAGCTTGTGGCTAGGCCTGGGGACAGTTGGTCCCAAAGATGAGGAGGTACTTGTGCCTCCTCCCATGGGAGACTTCGGTCTCAGACACTCCCTAAAGAGGGAGCCAAGGCCGGGCCACCACTTGGAAAAGGCCCGGGCCGGGAGAATACCGGCTAATCTTTAATAATAATAATAATAAGAACTTCCCAAGCTGCACTAACAAATGCAAGGAACAAAAAGAAAGAACTTAGGGAACAGGAATGGGAACAATTTGTTAGCTTGACCTGGGAAGGTATAAATAAAATAACAAGGAAAGAAACTGGTAATGTTACTCATCCATTTTCTCTTGAAAAAAATTCAGTTGACTTCATGAATAACTTGTACAAAACATATAGGCATGAAAATCTACCTTTTCATATTAGAAAGGTTGAATTTATTAATTTTATGATCCAAAATATTGATGAGAGTGATTACCTCTTCACCGGGTATGAGTTAGATAATGCAATAAATAAAGGTCGATCAATCTTTGTTAGCACTATAATCTTTGTTAGCACTATAATCTTTGTTAGCACTATAATCTCAGTTACATCGAGGAAGATCTTCCTACTTCCTGAACCAATAGTTCCATTGCACCGATCCCTAAACTGTAGCAGCCTGATATATTTGGACCAATGTCCTTAACTAGTTGTCGTTGCCCAGTTAAGAACGATAGTTAAGCATAAAAAATAACAGTTAGGCGTCTACACTCAAATTGAAATGTTTGTCATCCTAATGGCGCTGAAGTTAACTCATAACATCCTGACTATGTGATTGTTACAGTCATCACTGACTGTAACAACATACTCATTGGAGAAGCCAGATACAGGTACTAAAAAATCCGGGAAAAAGAAATAAATTTACAAGTGTTATGGATTCCATCACACATTGGATTACTCCTTCATGGTAAAATTGGTAAGTTAGCCTAGAAAAAAATACTCCAAAGGAAATATAGAATATAATTTTGGTGCAACTGTGTCTCACATTTGGAATGATATTAGGAGAGAAGTAAATAATGAAATCGAATGCTATAGGAATACAGTTAAAAATCTGAGTAGACCTATCACCCGTAGGTTTATGGAGCAACTTGCAATGTGAACGGACTGATGTAGTGGCCAGGCTTACACTTAGTTACAAGTACTTCTAGCAGTTTGGGAGACACACAGATGATGATCAAACTAAATGTAAATTATGTGATCAGACATATGGTCACTCTCTTGAACACTATGTGCTTAATTGTCCACTTATTGAGGAATACAGAGACAGACAGTATAATAACCTATGTGACATGTCAAGATATCTTATTAATGAAAATAAGATACCAGATATATTTATCCTAAATTTGCTTGCAACAGATAAGTGAACTGTCATTATAAATCCATATGTATTACTGTAAACCCTTCTGGGGCCTAGTTCTGGGTATTTTGTGTATCCATATGCAATTGCACTACTGTCCACAGGATGAGTATGGTGGACACAATAAACTAGCCGCTTCGGCGACAAAATTAAAACCAATATCAGCGGTGTCCCTCAATAATTTAGAATATTTTGAAATTTCCTTTTTGATTTATTGATTAATATTGGCTCTAGCTGTGAATTCGTTTCTAATGCCACCTATTATTCTTTCTGTCTTCTCTAGTGAATTTTGCAAAAACTATTTTCAGTCTTAGATTTATATTCCTGCAGATCTTTTCCTCTCTTCTTCTAAGATTTTGTTGATACTTTGAGGACTATCTTGTGCAAGCTGCACCTTCTGTTATAGTTCTAACTAAAGATTTGTTATTGATGCACAACTATCTGCTAATTAGTTGTGTAATCTACTAAACCTGTAATTTCCTTCTCAGTATTATCCTTGTTGCCTTATATAATGAATATGTTCAATTTTAGTCATTCTATCCATTCATCCACTGGTTTTCTTGGCTGCAGGTGTATGTGCAAAGCTGTTCTGAGACCGTGTTCCCTCTGTCATATTGACGTAAACAAAGCTATACCGAGACCGTGTTCCCTCTGTCATATTGATGTAAACAAAGCTGTTCTGAGACCGTGTTCCCTCTGTCATATTGATGTAAACAAAGCTGTTCTGAGACCGTGTTCCCTCTGTCATATTGACGTAAACAAAGCTATACCGAGACCGTGTTCCCTCTGTCATATTGATGTAAACAAAGCTGTTCTGAGACCGTGTTCCCTCTGTCATATTGACGTAAACAAAGCTATACCGAGACCGTGTTCCCTCTGTCATATTGATGTAAACAAAGCTGTTCTGAGACCGTGTTCCCTCTGTCATATTGACGTAAACAAAGCTATACCGAGACCGTGTTCCCTCTGTCATATTGATGTAAACAAAGCTGTTCTGAGACCGTGTTCCCTCTGTCATATTGATGTAAACAAAGCTGTTCTGAGACCGTGTTCCCTCTGTCATATTGACGTAAACAAAGCTATACCGAGACCGTGTTCCCTCTGTCATATTGATGTAAACAAAGCTGTTCTGAGACCGTGTTCCCTCTGTCATATTGACGTAAACAAAGCTATACCGAGACCGTGTTCCCTCTGTCATATTGATGTAAACAAAGCTGTTCTGAGACCGTGTTCCCTCTGTCATATTGACGTAAACAAAGCTATACCGAGACCGTGTTCCCTCTGTCATATTGATGTAAACAAAGCTGTTCTGAGACCGTGTTCCCTCTGTCATATTGATGTAAACAAAGCTGTTCTGAGACCGTGTTCCCTCTGTCATATTGATGTAAACAAAGCTGTTCTGAGACCGTGTTCCCTCTGTCATATTGATGTAAACAAAGCTGTTCTGAGACCGTGTTCCCTCTGTCATATTGATGTAAACAAAGCTGTTCTGAGACCGTGTTCCCTCTGTCATATTGATGTAAACAAAGCTGTTCTGAGACCGTGTTCCCTCTGTCATATTGATGTAAACAAAGCTGTTCTGAGACCGTGTTCCCTCTGTCATATTGATGTAAACAAAGCTGTTCTGAGACCGTGTTCCCTCTGTCATATTGATGTAAACAAAGCTGTTCTGAGACCGTGTTCCCTCTGTCATATTGATGTAAACAAAGCTGTTCTGAGACCGTGTTCCCTCTGTCATATTGATGTAAACAAAGCTGTTCTGAGACCGTGTTCCCTCTGTCATATTGATGTAAACAAAGCTGTTCTGAGACCGTGTTCCCTCTGTCATATTGATGTAAACAAAGCTGTTCTGAGACCGTGTTCCCTCTGTCATATTGATGTAAACAAAGCTGTTCTGAGACCGTGTTCCCTCTGTCATATTGATGTAAACAAAGCTGTTCTGAGACCGTGTTCCCTCTGTCATATTGATGTAAACAAAGCTGTTCTGAGACCGTGTTCCCTCTGTCATATTGATGTAAACAAAGCTGTTCTGAGACCGTGTTCCCTCTGTCATATTGATGTAAACAAAGCTGTTCTGAGACCGTGTTCCCTCTGTCATATTGATGTAAACAAAGCTGTTCTGAGACCGTGTTCCCTCTGTCATATTGATGTAAACAAAGCTGTTCTGAGACCGTGTTCCCTCTGTCATATTGATGTAAACAAAGCTGTTCTGAGACCGTGTTCCCTCTGTCATATTGACGTAAACAAAGCTATACCGAGACCGTGTTCCCTCTGTCATATTGATGTAAACAAAGCTGTTCTGAGACCGTGTTCCCTCTGTCATATTGATGTAAACAAAGCTGTTCTGAGACCGTGTTCCCTCTGTCATATTGATGTAAACAAAGCTGTTCTGAGACCGTGTTCCCTCTGTCATATTGATGTAAACAAAGCTGTTCTGAGACCGTGTTCCCTCTGTCATATTGATGTAAACAAAGCTGTTCTGAGACCGTGTTCCCTCTGTCATATTGATGTAAACAAAGCTGTTCTGAGACCGTGTTCCCTCTGTCATATTGACGTAAACAAAGCTATACCGAGACCGTGTTCCCTCTGTCATATTGATGTAAACAAAGCTGTTCTGAGACCGTGTTCCCTCTGTCATATTGATGTAAACAAAGCTGTTCTGAGACCGTGTTCCCTCTGTCATATTGATGTAAACAAAGCTGTTCTGAGACCGTGTTCCCTCTGTCATATTGATGTAAACAAAGCTGTTCTGAGACCGTGTTCCCTCTGTCATATTGATGTAAACAAAGCTGTTCTGAGACCGTGTTCCCTCTGTCATATTGATGTAAACAAAGCTGTTCTGAGACCGTGTTCCCTCTGTCATATTGATGTAAACAAAGCTGTTCTGAGACCGTGTTCCCTCTGTCATATTGATGTAAACAAAGCTGTTCTGAGACCGTGTTCCCTCTGTCATATTGATGTAAACAAAGCTGTTCTGAGACCGTGTTCCCTCTGTCATATTGATGTAAACAAAGCTGTTCTGAGACCGTGTTCCCTCTGTCATATTGATGTAAACAAAGCTGTTCTGAGACCGTGTTCCCTCTGTCATATTGATGTAAACAAAGCTGTTCTGAGACCGTGTTCCCTCTGTCATATTGACGTAAACAAAGCTATACCGAGACCGTGTTCCCTCTGTCATATTGATGTAAACAAAGCTGTTCTGAGACCGTGTTCCCTCTGTCATATTGATGTAAACAAAGCTGTTCTGAGACCGTGTTCCCTCTGTCATATTGATGTAAACAAAGCTGTTCTGAGACCGTGTTCCCTCTGTCATATTGATGTAAACAAAGCTGTTCTGAGACCGTGTTCCCTCTGTCATATTGATGTAAACAAAGCTGTTCTGAGACCGTGTTCCCTCTGTCATATTGATGTAAACAAAGCTGTTCTGAGACCGTGTTCCCTCTGTCATATTGACGTAAACAAAGCTATACCGAGACCGTGTTCCCTCTGTCATATTGATGTAAACAAAGCTGTTCTGAGACCGTGTTCCCTCTGTCATATTGATGTAAACAAAGCTGTTCTGAGACCGTGTTCCCTCTGTCATATTGATGTAAACAAAGCTGTTCTGAGACCGTGTTCCCTCTGTCATATTGATGTAAACAAAGCTGTTCTGAGACCGTGTTCCCTCTGTCATATTGATGTAAACAAAGCTGTTCTGAGACCGTGTTCCCTCTGTCATATTGATGTAAACAAAGCTGTTCTGAGACCGTGTTCCCTCTGTCATATTGACGTAAACAAAGCTATACCGAGACCGTGTTCCCTCTGTCATATTGATGTAAACAAAGCTGTTCTGAGACCGTGTTCCCTCTGTCATATTGATGTAAACAAAGCTGTTCTGAGACCGTGTTCCCTCTGTCATATTGATGTAAACAAAGCTGTTCTGAGACCGTGTTCCCTCTGTCATATTGATGTAAACAAAGCTGTTCTGAGACCGTGTTCCCTCTGTCATATTGACGTAAACAAAGCTATACCGAGACCGTGTTCCCTCTGTCATATTGATGTAAACAAAGCTGTTCTGAGACCGTGTTCCCTCTGTCATATTGATGTAAACAAAGCTGTTCTGAGACCGTGTTCCCTCTGTCATATTGATGTAAACAAAGCTGTTCTGAGACCGTGTTCCCTCTGTCATATTGATGTAAACAAAGCTGTTCTGAGACCGTGTTCCCTCTGTCATATTGATGTAAACAAAGCTGTTCTGAGACCGTGTTCCCTCTGTCATATTGATGTAAACAAAGCTGTTCTGAGACCGTGTTCCCTCTGTCATATTGACGTAAACAAAGCTATACCGAGACCGTGTTCCCTCTGTCATATTGATGTAAACAAAGCTGTTCTGAGACCGTGTTCCCTCTGTCATATTGATGTAAACAAAGCTGTTCTGAGACCGTGTTCCCTCTGTCATATTGATGTAAACAAAGCTGTTCTGAGACCGTGTTCCCTCTGTCATATTGATGTAAACAAAGCTGTTCTGAGACCGTGTTCCCTCTGTCATATTGATGTAAACAAAGCTGTTCTGAGACCGTGTTCCCTCTGTCATATTGATGTAAACAAAGCTGTTCTGAGACCGTGTTCCCTCTGTCATATTGATGTAAACAAAGCTGTTCTGAGACCGTGTTCCCTCTGTCATATTGATGTAAACAAAGCTGTTCTGAGACCGTGTTCCCTCTGTCATATTGATGTAAACAAAGCTGTTCTGAGACCGTGTTCCCTCTGTCATATTGATGTAAACAAAGCTGTTCTGAGACCGTGTTCCCTCTGTCATATTGATGTAAACAAAGCTGTTCTGAGACCGTGTTCCCTCTGTCATATTGATGTAAACAAAGCTGTTCTGAGACCGTGTTCCCTCTGTCATATTGATGTAAACAAAGCTGTTCTGAGACCGTGTTCCCTCTGTCATATTGACGTAAACAAAGCTATACCGAGACCGTGTTCCCTCTGTCATATTGATGTAAACAAAGCTGTTCTGAGACCGTGTTCCCTCTGTCATATTGATGTAAACAAAGCTGTTCTGAGACCGTGTTCCCTCTGTCATATTGATGTAAACAAAGCTGTTCTGAGACCGTGTTCCCTCTGTCATATTGACGTAAACAAAGCTATTCCGAGACCGTGTTCCCTCTGTGACATTGATGTAAACAAACGCAACTCCCTACTGTTGCGCTACTCTGTTTCTCATTAATAATTAAATATGTTATTCTTACCCAAGAAAATAGACCGTATGAATACTTTCCTTCCATCTGTGAGGCGCCACTCACGTCTTGACTCTCAACTATAAAGAAAGCACAGTTCTTTTTCCGCAGGAAGAGGTGGCTGACGTCTGTTCTCGGCGGTGTACTCACCTGTGTGTGGTAGCAGGGGACGATTCACAGCTCCTCGCCCCGGTGAGTTTGTGTGTGTGTGTGTGCTTGCGTGTATGAGTGCGTGCGTGTGCCTGTGTGTGTAAATAACACGCGCCGAATTGTATAATTCATTAAAAGTGGAAAAGTGTATGAAAAAAACAGAATATCGAGTATACAATATATATATTTATATATATAAATACATTTAATAACTTCTAAACATTAGGTACACAGTACGTCTATTAAATATCATAAACATATCTGAAACAACATAAGATATTAAGTAAATGTACTGTATATGCATCAGATTATATTAAAGAATAAGATTTGTAATTTACATAATCACATAAATATAAAACAAAATGCCCAGGCAGAGTCTTTGGTACAAATTCATCCTCAATAACAACATAATATTCACAGATGTTGGTTCCTTTTAGATTTTATCAAAAGCAAACAGTTAATGTAATGTTGACTGTCATGAGAGGATTGTTGGAGATTATAAAGTAATGTTGACAGTCATGAGAGGATTGTAGGAGATTATAAAGTAATGTTGACTGTCATGAGAGGATTGTTGGAGATTATAAAGTAATGTTGACAGTCACGAGAGGATTGTAGATTATAAAGTAATGTTGACAGTCATGAGAGGATTGTTGGAGATTATAAAGTAATGTTGACAGTCATGAGAGGATTGTTGGAGATTATAAAGTAATGTTGACAGTCATGAGAGGATTGTAGGAGATTATAAAGTAATGTTGACAGTCATGAGAGGATTGTAGGAGATTATAAAGTAATGTTGACAGTTATGAGAGGATTGTAGGAGATTATAAAGTAATGTTGACAGTCACGAGAGGATTGTAGATTATAAAGTAATGTTGACAGTCATGAGAGGATTGTAGGAGATTATAAAGTAATGTTGACAGTCATGAGAGGATTGTAGGAGATTATGAAGGATTAGAAAGTTAATTAATGAGATGTAATTAAACTACCTTTTAAAATAACCATTTTTGCTATTCTCTTTTTACCTTTATCTGTGTCTCTCTATTACTGTTACTTCCTTCCTACCTTCCTCTGTGTCCCTCTCACCATTACTGCTACTTCTTTCCTACCTTCATCTGTGTCTCTTATCGTTACTGCTACTCCCATCTCATATACCCTTTTTGTCTCTCTCATAGTTACTGCTGTTTGCTATTTGTGTCTCACTACTGCTACTACTTCCCATTACCCCCACCCCACCCCACCCCACCCCACCCAAGACATGACATGGGTTCAAGTCCGACCTGTTCTGTGATGTGTGTGTAATCTTGTTGCTACGATTTCGTGACCTTCTGCTGGTTTATTGGTTCCATAAAATAACTATCATTAAAGAATCAGCATTTTTTTTAGCTTCTCAATTAAAAACGCGAGAAAATATATATCCAACACGTTTTTCCTTGAAAAGAAAATCTCCACGTCACAGAACAGCAGAGGTAGGATTAGAAGATGGCAAGTGGAGAGGTATACGGTAGGATGGAGACCCATCCCAGTTCCCACTCAGAAGAATCCGTAGGAATTGTCCCCGTCTTCGTTGAAGGAGTTGTCCTCAACTGTGTCAAAGGCGTTATTCCTGACTGCGTTGTCTGGTGAGGTCAGCTGGTCTATGTCATCCGGTAAGGGCAGCTGACAGGTGGACGAAGTCCTGGCGCACACCAGTCCAGCTCCGCACGGACACATTCCCGTGTACAACTCCTTAATAAAGATCTGGCAATAAGAACGAAGCTCATTAATTTTTTTTAACATTACCAACACTTGCAGTTTCTAACAAAAACCAACACTAGCTACTGTCGACACTACCGCCACAGTTTCAGTCACTGTCTCAACCAACAGTCACAGTCACCATCACAACAGTCAGCTACAAACACCATCACATCCAACAGTCTCAGCCACAGTATATCATCACTCACATTTCTGATATTGTGCAAGTGGTGATATAGTGAAACTGCCAAGGATGGCGTTGATTTTGTTAATGTAGTGTCAGTTATTTGTGGTACATAGACTGTCTATATGACTGTAGAGACTCACGGGACAGATAGCACTCTCCAATAGACTCGTCCCTCAGGGCAAAATCTGAAGATAAGATAAGATAAGATAAGATTTCGTTCGGATTTTTAACCCCGGAGGGTTAGCCACCCAGGATAACCCAAGAAAGTCAGTGCGTCATCGAGGACTGTCTAACTTATTTCCATTGGGGTCCTTAATCTTGTCCCCCAGGATGCGACCCACACCAGTCGACTAACACCCAGGTACCTATTTGCTGCTAGGTGAACAGGACAACAGGTGTAAGGAAACGTGTCGAAATGTTTCCACCCGCCGGGAATCGAACCCGGGCCCTCCGTGTGTGAAGCGGGAGCTTTAGCCACCAGGCCACCGGGCCACAAAACTCTTCAGACCTAATGTAAAAAAAGGTGAGAACTAGTGACGTGAAATTAATGTAATTTGAACTGGACAATCGTCTGTACGCCGGAATGTGTTTGACTCTCAGTAGTCATGTACCGAGAGGTGTATATCTTAATACACCTAGACATATGGTTTGGTGTATATACACTTAGAGATGTACGTCTGAGGTGCATGTTACTTGGGGCTTATATACTTAAACATGTATATAATAGTGTGTATATAGAGAGAAGCATGTCGCTAGATGTATATACACCTTGAGATATAATTCATAGTGCATATACACCTAGAAGTAAATATCTCGGTATATATACACTCAAATATGCCTATCTTTGAAAATATATTCACCCAGAGATGTATATCGTTCTGTGCATTTGCATACAGAGGTGTTCATCTCCCACTATATATACATCCAAAGGTGTTCGTCCCTCGTTGTATATACACTTAGAAGTGTATGTCTCACAGTGTAAACACACAAAGCTGGGTGTCTAAAATGTATATACATAGTGTTTATTGTTGTATGTGTACATAATCAGAAATTTATGACTTAAATACACCCGGAAACGAATGTCTTTAATATACACACATAGAAGTTTGTCTCTCCCTGTAAATATATCCATGGATGTATATCTCTCAATATATATGTTGAGAACTTGCTTAAATCCCTGTTTTAGGAATACCAGTATAATTAACCGACAGGTCATAATGATCTCTTGAAGCAGAAACGTGAAGAAGAACGAAGACAAAGAACAATATAGTAGTTGAAATCTATGAATTCCTGGAGTATAATTGATTTAAAATGTCTTAAGACGTGGTAAAGGTACACTCAGGAACCTTTGGAACAGATAATGGAAAGAGGCCAAATGTGAATATTTGGGCCTCGTTGAGAGACAATCTTTAACAAAGGCAACGATTAGACTATTCTCAGAAGACGACAATGATTTAGAGACCATCTTCAACTGAAGACAACAGTCAGAGAACATCTTCAACTGAAGACAACAGTCAGAGAACATCTTCAACTGAAGTCAATAGTTAGAGTCCATCTTCAACTGAAGACAATAGTCAGAGAACATCTTCCAGAGAAGACAATAGTCAGAGAACATCTTCCAGAGAAGACAATAGTCAGAAAACATCTTCAAGAGAAGACAATAGTCAGAGAACATCTTCAACAGAAGACAGAGACCGACGTCAACAGATGAAAAGTCAGGGACCATCTTCAACAGATGGTAACAGTCAGGTACCATCTTATGCAGTTGGTAATAGTCAGAGACCATCTTTCACAGATAATAACAGTTAGGGACCATCTTCAACAGGTGGTAACAGAGACCATCTTCCACAGATGGCAACAGACAAGACATAAAAATATTGAAAATGAATGTACACAGAGTTCCACAGTCAAACATTAGCCAATTTAGTCAAAATCTAGGAAGTATGATAACTGATGCACGCATGAACAAAGATCACTTACTACTCTCAGGTGACTTCAATATAAATCTCCTGCAAGACCAGGACCCACACGTTACTGAATTCACAAACACAATGAGTAACTGTATGTTACTACCAACAGTAACAAAACCTACAAGAGTTACAGAGACTAGTGTTTCCCTACTTGACCACATCTGGACCAACACCATATCCCCTTTAAAATCAGGCATAATTACAGATAATACCACAGACCACTACCCTACTTTCCTCATAACAACTCTTGGTAAACTACCCCAAGACACTACTAAAGTCACCTTCAGACTTCACAATGAGGCAGCCATTAATAACTTCGCAACAGCATTAGCAAACATTGATTGGCACACTGAGCTAGAAATCTATACAGATATTGACGAATGTATTAATAATTTTCTAAAAAAGACCCAATACCTCTATAACAAGCACTGCCCTAAAAAAACTAAACAGATGACAGCAAAGAGACTGAACAGTCCCTGGCTAACACCCAGCATTCTCAAATCCATAAATACAAAACACCAATATGAAAAACAGTACAGAATGGGTCACATAACCAGAGACCAAACAAAACGTTACTCGTCAATCCTAACCAGCCTGATAAGAAGGGCAAAAAAATTGTATTATGAGAACAGATTATCCAACTTACGAGGTGATATAAAAAAGACCTGGAAAACACTATCTGAAATTCTGGGAACAAAAAAGATATCACGAAATAGCGAAATAAAATTAGCAAAATCAGATGAACCCCAACTCCCACCAACAGAAACAGCAAACAGACTCAATGATTTCTTCTCCACTATAGGACAAAACCTTGCCCATAAAATCCCAAGCTCAGATACACCACCAAATAACTACCTCACCGGCAACTACCCGAACACACTGTTCCTAGCTCCGACTAACCCATACGAAGTCTCCCTTATTATCAATGCACTAAAAAACAAGGCAGGAGATTTAAGTACCTTACCACCCTTTATATATAAAAAAGTGTCACAAGTGCTATCTCCAATCATTGCAACACTCTTTAACAAATCCATTGAATCCTCCACCTTCCCTACAGTACTCAAAATAGCAAGGGTCACCCCGATCCACAAAGGAGGAGACCAAACAGAGTTGAATAACTATAGGCCAATATCCAACTTACACCCTCTCTCAAAAATCTTTGAAAAACTAATTCATAAACGAATCTACTCCTACCTTATCTCCCAGAACATACTCAACCCCTGCCAATTTGGATTCAGGCCTAATAAAAATACTAATGATGCTATTATACACATGCTAGAACATATATACACTGCAATAGAGAAAAAAGAAGTCCCACTGGGGATCTTCATTGACTTACGTAAAGCTTTTGATACAGTTGACCATGACTTGCTCCACGTAAAATTGTCACACTATGGTATAAGAGGGCACTCCCTCAATTACCTCAAGTCATACCTCAGCAACAGAAGCCAATATGTGTACGCAAATGGGGCAAACTCTTCTGCGCAACCAATTACAGTTGGTGTCCCACAGGGAAGTGTCCTTGGCCCTCTTCTCTTTCTCCTATACATAAATGACCTTCCAAATGCTTCGCAATTACTCAAACCCACACTATTTGCAGATGACACTACATACGTCTTCTCTCACCCGAGCCCAGTCACACTAGCCAATACTGTAAATACCGAATTACAGAAAATATCTACCTGGATGAGGACTAACAAACTTACACTAAACATTGACAAAACCTACTTCATTCAGTTTGGTAACAGAGCTACAGATGTCCCTCTTAACATAATGATAAACGGATCACCTATCACAAAGCTAACAGAGGGAAAATTCTTAGGAATCCACCTTGATAATAGACTCAAATTTCATACACATATACAACAAATTTCTAAGAAAATTTCCAAGACTGTAGGCATACTATCGAAGATACGGTACTATGTTCCACAGTCAGCCCTCCTGGCCCTATATCACTCTCTTATTTACCCCTATCTCACCTATGGAATTTGTGCATGGGGCTCAACAACAGTTAACCATCTCAGACCACTAATTACCCAACAAAAGGCTGCAGTTAGAATGATAACAAATTCTCACTACAGGCAGCACACTCCACCAATATTCAATACACTAAACCTACTCACCATACAAAACATCCATACTTATTACTGCACCTATTACATACATAGAACACTTAACTCTGATATTAACCCTCCCCTCAAACATCTCCTTGCCAACCTCAACAGAACACATGACCATAACACAAGGCACAGATCACTCTTTGATGTTCCTCGTGTTCATCTCACACTATGCAAAAACTCAATGCACATAAAAGGCCCTAAAATCTGGAATTCATTACCTGTAAATATAAAAGAAACACTACCTGTTTATAAATTCAAGTCTCTACTCAAAGATCACTTACTCACCCAAAACCAAATAAATACTGAATAACTGAACCTTATAAATTGTATATCTTAAATGTTTCTCACAATTATATCACATAAATGTTAAACCTAAAACCCAATCTAACTTTATTATTTTTTAAATACACTACCTAACAGAATCCTTCATATGACCTGTCTTTGTAATACTCACTTGTGCTTTATAGTAATCTGTTTACATTAATGTTTTATCACTGACTTCATCATTGCTTAATTAATCTTAAGTTAATTTTAAGCCAGCCCGTAATGCTATGCATAGTATAAGTGGCTTTGGCATACTGCTCTTATCTGTATTTTTTTGTACCTCTGTATGTGTGCACAAATTTATAATAAATAAATAAATAAATAAATAAATAAATACTTGTTTCTTAGTCCACATACTAGTGTCACAAACCACATACTAGTGTCACAAACCACATACTAGTGTCACAAACCACATACTAGTGTCACAAACCACATACTAGTGTCACAAACCACATACTAGTGTCACAAACCACATACTAGTGTCATAGACCACATACTAGTGTCACAGACCACATACTAGTGTCAAAGATCACATACTTTTGTCACAGACAGCATACTGGCGTCACAGACCTCATACTTGTGTCACAGACCACATACTAGTGTCACAGACCACATACTAGTGTCACAGACCACATAATAGTGTCACAGACCACATACTTGTGTCACATACCAAATACTTATGTCACAGACCACATACTTGTGTCACAGACTACATACTTGTGTCTCAGACCACATACTTGTACCGTCGTCAACATAACTGTGGTAATGGCAGAGTTAACCAACAAAATGTTAGGTGGACACAGGAGAGAGAAACATTGCCACAATAAAACGTCACATTTGGTGCATTTGTGTTCTTATAGCTACCATGATTTTGATGCTGTTCACTTGTGACTGTGTTCTTGTTCTTATGAGAAGAAGAGAACGGCAGAGAAGAGATTAGGGGAGAGGGGAAAGGGAGAGGAGAATAGAGAGAAGAGGAGAGGGCAGAGGAGATTAGAGAGGAGAGGAGAGGGTAGAGGAGATGAAATTAAAGAGAAGTGGGGAGAGAAGAAGAGAAGGGAGAGGAGAGGAGACGAGACGAGAGAAAAAAGGAGAGGGAAGTGGAGATGAGAAGAGAGGTAAAGACAGTAAAAGAAAGGGGATAAAATAATGGAAGATAAATGAGTGAGACTGACCGTAACATTGTTGGGGTAGTGAAGGTTACGGTCTGAGACTATCACTTCCAGGCGACACCAGTCACCAACACCACCCAGCGGGTGACAGTTCGGATAACTGTACCTCATGTATCCTGTAACACAAACATAACAACATGAGCATGAACAACCTCTGAAGTAGGCCTGGATGGAAATAAATGGTATAAAATACCGACACAATGGAAATATAAACACAAATGCAGTTTAATGTGATCCTTTATTGACAACGTTTCACCCACACAGTGGGCTTTTTCAAGTCACACACAGATCTACCTGGGGTGGAAGGTACGGGAGTATTTATAGTCATGTTCAGAATGTTGAGGTCAGGTGGAGAATGCTGCATCTGATGATCTACCTGGTGGAGTTATAGAGTCTTGGGTAGCTTGGCAGGGGTATTGGACAAGTTGTGAGTAGACCTTCTGCAGTGCTCTATGTTCTTATGTGGGATAGCGATGAAGAAGTTTCTTGGCCTACTGGCCTACTGGCCCATGAAAATCAGATTCTAATCTACCACATACACACCTAGTGCCTTGCAGAACGAAGTATTAATTAGGTGTATTGACGGTAGGTGAGCGTCCCAGAACGGGATCCATCTTCCACCTGATTTTAATAACAATAATATTTTTTTCTACGAATACATGATACAACTTATACAGACCATAGCTCACATCAATGACATATTATATAGAAAGCCCCTTGTTATGCGGAGCATTTCCCGCTATTTAGGTTATGTCCCCAGGGTGCGACCCACACCAGTCGACTAACTCCCAAGTACCTATTTATTGCTAGGTGAACGGGAACAGCAGGTGTCTTAAAGAAATACGCCCAATGTTTCAACCCGTGCAGGGAATTGAACCACGGATCTCAGTGTGTGAGCTGAATTCTCTACCAACCAAGCTATGTGACAATAGCACAGAATGAGGCATAAATTGGTAATATAGTTAAATATTAATTTTAAAGATCTAAAGGGAATCAGAAGAGACATTCACAAGTCATCACATGGAAACTAATATCTAAATTTCTTGTATTAAAATGGTAAATTAGGACACCAAAGAAACCAGTGTCCTAAAATACACAAGCACATCAAGCATGAAGCCACGCAGATGTTGAGCAATCAAGCTATCATGGAAGCCTTAAGCTCATCAGATGCTATACTCAGTCAGACATTATCGCATGAAATACAGTATTTCAGTTTTCCATTTTCTTCCTAAAAACACCAGTGAGTACCCCTCAGTTTCATGTTACAGTTGTTCATTACAGTTGTTCATTACAGTTGTTCATTACAGTTGTTCATTACCATTTT
This sequence comes from Cherax quadricarinatus, assembly GCF_038502225.1. Taxonomy (NCBI): domain Eukaryota; kingdom Metazoa; phylum Arthropoda; class Malacostraca; order Decapoda; family Parastacidae; genus Cherax; species Cherax quadricarinatus. The sequence continues at coordinate 15,494,011 of NC_091377.1, read as the reverse complement.
TCCGAGTTCACGTATATACTTATATATGTCGTGCCGAATAGGTAAAATTTGCGATTTTGTCTTAAATAGCAACACTCTTCTTGCCGAATAAGGCAAGCAAAAATTTATGTATGAAATAATTTTGCAAAAATCATTCTGAACCTACCTAAAAATATATATTTCATTGTGTTTGTTTTTATTAAATTATTGTAAACTTATCTAAAACATATTTAGTTGGATTAGGTAAAATTAAACTGTGCTTGTTATAATAATGTTAGGTACGTTTTTTAAGGTTCTTTTGGTACAAATTATTAAATTTTCAATAATATATATATATATATATATATATATATATATATATATATATATATATATATATATATATATATATATATATATATATATATATATATATATATATATGCAAAACAACCACTGTGAAAGAGTAGTGAAATTCCAAGCGCTTTCGTGACTACTCACATTGTCAAGCAATTATGAAAGTAATACATCAAAGGAAGGCAAATAAAGGGCTTAGACTACACCTCACAGTCAACCCCCACAACAAAGAAACACCTGAAGCTCGACAATACCGGACTCATAAATAAAGAGCAACACTGCAGTAGGTCCGCTGGTCCAACTAGACAGGTCCTCACGACATCCCACTAACAAAATATTCTACCCAAGAAATAAGGTTTATTATTTGTCCAATGTATTATTAAACTCTAACCAAATTTTATTAATTATAAATGAGTCTAATTTATATAAACCTCAACAATAAAGTTTATAGAATGGGCTAAGCTATTTAATTTGCCAAGGAAATGGTGTATATCTACATTCTTGGGCATAAGACATAAAATATCATCAATTAGCTTAGCCCATTCTATAAACTTTACTGTTGAGTTTGAAGAAAATAACTCATTGCCTTTCCTAGATGTTTTAATTATTAAGAGTAATAATGAATTCAAATTTAAAATTTACAGAAAACCTACAAATAACTGTTCCTATGTCCACTATTATTCTTCCCACCAAGATAAAGTTAAACTGTCTGTTTTCTCATCAATGTTTTTGAGAGCTTTACGTATTTGTAGTCCAGAGTTCATAGATGAAGAAATATCCAAAATTTATGAAATAGCCATTGATCTGAAATACCCGAGGAATGTAATTGATAAATCATTTAAAATTGCTAGAAATACTTTTTACAACCCAAAAAGGGACAACCAACCTTATTCAACTAAAAATATGTTGGTTCTCCCTTACCATGAAAACTTGGTTGATATGCTTTCTCTTCTTAAGACTTTTAATATTAAAGTTATATTTAAAAATCTTGATACATTAAAAAAACTTTTGATTAAGAATTCCCCCCAAAATGCTGACGGATGTGTCTATAAGATTCCTTGTAAAATTTGCGATAAAGTTTATTACGGTCAAACTGGTAAAAGTCTCGAACTTAGATTAAAACAACATAAATATAGCATTAGAACTGGACAAGATTCCAATGCTCTATTTATTCATGTAAGAGATTTTAACCATCCAATTGATTTTTAAAAAGTTGAGAAAGTTGTATCAAGCAAGTCCATGGTCGACAGGAATATAATTGAATCTTGTTTCATAAAAAGCAGTTTTGACAATAATATGAATATGTCCTTTGGTTTATATAAATTAGATCCATTTATAATTAATAGAATTTGGTTAGAGTTTAATAATACATTGGACAAATAATAAATCTTATTTCTTGGGTAGAATATTTTGTTAGTGGGATGTCGTGAGGACCTGTCTAGTTGGACCAGCGGACCTACTGCAGTGTTCCTCTTTTCTTATGAGTCCGGTATTGTCTCGCGTCAGGTGTTTCTTTGTTGTGGGAGTTGACTGTGAGGTGTAGTCTAAGCCCTTTAATTGCCTTCCTTTGATGTATTACTTTCGTAATTCCTTGACAATGTGAGTAGTCACGAAAGCACTTGGAATTTCACTACTCTTTCACAGTGGTTGTTTTGTATATTTTAAAATCACCTGTTTACTGTGATCTTATTGCATATATATATATATATATATATATATATATATATATATATATATATATATATATATATATATATATATATATATATATATATATATATATATATATATATATATATATATATATATATATATATACATATACATATATACAGGATGTTTAAAAAAAGATAGACCTGATTTGTGATTGTGTGTGTGTGAATAAAAATATTATGTATTTTGAGTATTCAGCAGGTTATCTGCGCTAAAAGGGTCTTTCATTATGGCTAAGAAAAGTACATGTAATTTACGATAAATTTATAAAAAGGGATACAGTGTATAAAGTCACTAATAGATATTTTTAATTGGGTAAATTTTAATGAATAAATCAACTTGTCCTGATGAGAGGCAAAAATTGTCTTAAGTTCAGATTTATGATGTTTGTATTAATTCGTTACATTATATTATAATGGGTTAAATAATGTAAATAAACTAAATTAAATGATACATAATATAATACAAATAAACATTAAATTACTGCACTGAAAAGTGTGTTGAGACTATGTAAGAGACAAGTGGGAACAACAACGATGTAAGAGACAAGTAGGAACAACAACGATGTAAACATTGTAAGAGACAAGTTACTGCACAACGATGTAAAGACAAGTGGGAACAACAACGATGTAAGAGTCAAGTGAACAACAACGATGTAAGAGTCAAGTAACAACAACGATGTAAGAGACAAGTGGGAACAACAACGATGTAAGAGACAAGTGGGAACAACAACGATGTAAGAGACAAGTGGGAACAACAACGATGTAAGAGACAAGTGGGAACAACAACGATGTAAGAGACAAGTGGGAACAACAACGAAGTAAGAGACAAGTAACAACAACGAGTAAGAGACAAGTGGGAACAACAACGATGTAAGAGACAAGTGGGAACAACAAGGATGTAAGAGACAAGTGGGAACAACAACGATGTAAGAGACAAGTAGGAACAACAACGATGTAAGAGACAAGTGGGAACAACAACGATGTAAGAGACAAGTGGGAACAACAACGATGTAAGAGACAAGTGGGAACAACAACGATGTAAGAGACAAGTGGGAACAACAACGATGTAAGAGTCAAGTGGGAACAACAACGATGTAAGAGACAAGTGGGAACAACAACGATGTAAGAGACAAGTGGGAACAACAACGATGTAAGAGACAAGTGGGAACAACAACGATGTAAGAGACAAGTGGGAACAACAACGATGCAAGAGACAAGTGGGAACAACAACGATGTAAGAGTCAAGTGAGAACAACAACGATGTAAGAGACAAGTGGGAACAACAACGATGTAAGAGACAAGTGGGAACAACAACGAAGTAAGAGACAAGTGGGAACAACAACGATGTAAGAGACAAGTGGGAACAACAACGATGTAAGAGACAAGTGGGAACAACAAGGATGTAAGAGACAAGTGGGAACAACAACGATGTAAGAGACAAGTGGGAACAACAACGATGTAAGAGACAAGTGGGAACAACAACGATGTAAGAGACAAGTGGGAACAACAACGATGTAAGAGACAAGTGGGAACAACAACGATGTAAGAGACAAGTGGGAACAACAAGGATGTAAGAGACAAGTGGGAACAACAACGATGTAAGAGACAAGTGGGAACAACAACGATGTAAGAGACAAGTGGGAACAACAACGATGTAAGAGACAAGTGGGAACAACAACGATGTAAGAGACAAGTGGGAACAACAACGATGTAAGAGACAAGTGGGAACAACAACGATGTAAGAGTCAAGTGGGAACAACAACGATGTAAGAGTCAAGTGGGAACAACAACGATGTATGAGACAAGTGGGAACAACAACGATGTAAGAGACAAGTGGGAACAACAACGATGTAAGAGACAAGTGGGAACAACAACGATGTAAGAGACAAGTGGGAACAACAACGATGTAAGAGACAAGTGGGAACAACAACGATGTAAGAGACAAGTGGGAACAACAACGATGTAAGAGTCAAGTGGGAACAACAACGATGTATGAGACAAGTGGGAACAACAACGATGTATGAGACAAGTGGGAACAACAACGATGTAAGAGACAAGTGGGAACAACAACGATGTAAGAGACAAGTGGGAACAACAACGATGTATGAGACAAGTGGGAACAACAACGATGTAAGAGACAAGTGGGAACAACAACGATGTAAGAGACAAGTGGGAACAACAACGATGTAAGAGTCAAGTGGGAACAACAACGATGTAAGAGTCAAGTGGGAACAACAACGATGTATGAGACAAGTGGGAACAACAACGATGTAAGAGACAAGTGGGAACAACAACGATGTAAGAGACAAGTGGGAACAACAACGATGTAAGAGACAAGTGGGAACAACAACGATGTAAGAGACAAGTGGGAACAACAACGATGTAAGAGACAAGTGGGAACAACAAGGATGTAAGAGTCAAGTGGGAACAACAACGATGTATGAGACAAGTGGGAACAACAACGATGTATGAGACAAGTGGGAACAACAACGATGTAAGAGACAAGTGGGAACAACAACGATGTAAGAGACAAGTGGGAACAACAACGATGTATGAGACAAGTGGGAACAACAACGATGTAAGAGACAAGTGGGAACAACAACGATGTAAGAGACAAGTGGGAACAACAACGATGTAAGAGACAAGTGGGAACAACAACGATGTAAGAGACAAGTGGGAACAACAACGATGTAAGAGACAAGTGGGAACAACAACGATGTAAGAGACAAGTGGGAACAACAAGGATGTAAGAGACAAGTGGGAACAACAACGATGTAAGAGACAAGTGGGAACAACAACGATGTAAGAGACAAGTGGGAACAACAACGATGTAAGAGACAAGTGGGAACAACAACGATGTAAGAGACAAGTGGGAACAACAACGATGTAAGAGACAAGTGGGAACAACAACGATGTAAGAGTCAAGTGGGAACAACAACGATGTAAGAGTCAAGTGGGAACAACAACGATGTATGAGACAAGTGGGAACAACAACGATGTAAGAGACAAGTGGGAACAACAACGATGTAAGAGACAAGTGGGAACAACAACGATGTAAGAGACAAGTGGGAACAACAACGATGTAAGAGACAAGTGGGAACAACAACGATGTAAGAGACAAGTGGGAACAACAACGATGTAAGAGTCAAGTGGGAACAACAACGATGTATGAGACAAGTGGGAACAACAACGATGTATGAGACAAGTGGGAACAACAACGATGTAAGAGACAAGTGGGAACAACAACGATGTAAGAGACAAGTGGGAACAACAACGATGTATGAGACAAGTGGGAACAACAACGATGTAAGAGACAAGTGGGAACAACAACGATGTAAGAGACAAGTGGGAACAACAACGATGTAAGAGTCAAGTGGGAACAACAACGATGTAAGAGTCAAGTGGGAACAACAACGATGTATGAGACAAGTGGGAACAACAACGATGTAAGAGACAAGTGGGAACAACAACGATGTAAGAGACAAGTGGGAACAACAACGATGTAAGAGACAAGTGGGAACAACAACGATGTAAGAGACAAGTGGGAACAACAACGATGTAAGAGACAAGTGGGAACAACAACGATGTAAGAGTCAAGTGGGAACAACAACGATGTATGAGACAAGTGGGAACAACAACGATGTATGAGACAAGTGGGAACAACAACGATGTAAGAGACAAGTGGGAACAACAACGATGTAAGAGACAAGTGGGAACAACAACGATGTATGAGACAAGTGGGAACAACAACGATGTAAGAGACAAGTGGGAACAACAACGATGTAAGAGACAAGTGGGAACAACAACGATGTATGAGACAAGTGGGAACAACAAGGATGTAAGAGACAAGTGGGAACAACAACGATGTAAGAGACAAGTGGGAACAACAACGATGTAAGAGACAAGTGGGAACAACAACGATGTAAGAGACAAGTGGGAACAACAAGGATGTAAGAGACAAGTGGGAACAACAACGATGTAAGAGTCAAGTGGGAACAACAAAGATGTAAGAGTCAAGTGGGAACAACAAGGATGTAAGAGACAAGTGGGAACAACAACGATGTAAGAGTCAAGTGGGAACAACAAGGATGTAAGAGTCAAGTGGGAACAACAACGATGTAAGAGTCAAGTGGGAACAACAACGATGTAAGAGACAAGTGGGAACAACAACGATGTAAGAGACAAGTGGGAACAACAACGATGTAAGAGACAAGTGGGAACAACAACGATGTAAGAGACAAGTGGGAACAACAACGATGTAAGAGACAAGTGGGAACAACAACGATGTAAGAGACAAGTGGAACAACAAGGATGTAAGAGACAAGTGGGAACAACAAGGATGTAAGAGACAAGTGGGAACAACAACGATGTAAGAGACAAGTGGGAACGACAAGGATGTAAGAGACAAGTGGGAACAACAACGATGTAAGAGTCAAGTGGGAACAACAAAGATGTAAGAGTCAAGTGGGAACAACAAGGATGTAAGAGACAAGTGGGAACAACAACGATGTAAGAGTCAAGTGGGAACAACAAGGATGTAAGAGTCAAGTGGGAACAACAACGATGTAAGAGTCAAGTGGGAACAACAACGATGTAAGAGTCAAGTGGGAACAACAACGATGTAAGAGACAAGTGGGAACAACAAGGATGTAAGAGACAAGTGGGAACAACAACGATGTAAGAGTCAAGTGGGAACAACAAGGATGTAAGAGTCAAGTGGGAACAACAACGATGTAAGAGTCAAGTGGGAACAACAACGATGTAAGAGTCAAGTGGGAACAACAACGATGTAAGAGACAAGTGGGAACAACAAGGATGTAAGAGACAAGTGGGAACAACAACGATGTAAGAGTCAAGTGGGAACAACAACGATGTAAGAGTCAAGTGGGAACAACAACGATGTATGAGACAAGTGGGAACAACAACGATGTAAGAGACAAGTGGGAACAACAACGATGTAAGAGACAAGTGGGAACAACAACGATGTAAGAGTCAAGTGGGAACAACAACGATGTAAGAGTCAAGTGGGAACAACAACGATGTAAGAGTCAAGTGGGAACAACAACGATGTAAGAGACAAGTGGGAACAACAAGGATGTAAGAGACAAGTGGGAACAACAAGGATGTAAGAGTCAAGTGGGAACAACAAGGATGTAAGAGTCAAGTGGGAACAACAACGATGTAAGAGTCAAGTGGGAACAACAACGATGTAAGAGTCAAGTGGGAACAACAACGATGTAAGAGACAAGTGGGAACAACAAGGATGTAAGAGACAAGTGGGAACAACAACGATGTAAGAGACAAGTGGGAACAACAACGATGTAAGAGTCAAGTGGGAACAACAACGATGTAAGAGTCAAGTGGGAACAACAACGATGTAAGAGTCAAGTGGGAACAACAACGATGTAAGAGACAAGTGGGAACAACAAGGATGTAAGAGACAAGTGGGAACAACAACGATGTAAGAGACAAGTGGGAACAACAAGGATGTAAGAGACAAGTGGGAACAACAAGGATGTAAGAGTCAAGTGGGAACAACAAGGATGTAAGAGTCAAGTGGGAACAACAACGATGTAAGAGTCAAGTGGGAACAACAACGATGTAAGAGTCAAGTGGGAACAACAACGATGTAAGAGACAAGTGGGAACAACAAGGATGTAAGAGACAAGTGGGAACAACAACGATGTAAGAGTCAAGTGGGAACAACAACGATGTAAGAGTCAAGTGGGAACAACAACGATGTATGAGACAAGTGGGAACAACAACGATGTAAGAGACAAGTGGGAACAACAACGATGTAAGAGACAAGTGGGAACAACAACGATGTAAGAGACAAGTGGGAACAACAACGATGTAAGAGACAAGTGGGAACAACAACGATGTAAGAGACAAGTGGGAACAACAACGATGTAAGAGACAAGTGGGAACAACAAGGATGTAAGAGACAAGTGGGAACAACAAGGATGTAAGAGTCAAGTGGGAACAACAAGGATGTAAGAGTCAAGTGGGAACAACAACGATGTAAGAGTCAAGTGGGAACAACAACGATGTAAGAGTCAAGTGGGAACAACAACGATGTAAGAGACAAGTGGGAACAACAAGGATGTAAGAGACAAGTGGGAACAACAACGATGTAAGAGTCAAGTGGGAACAACAACGATGTAAGAGTCAAGTGGGAACAACAACGATGTATGAGACAAGTGGGAACAACAACGATGTAAGAGACAAGTGGGAACAACAACGATGTAAGAGACAAGTGGGAACAACAACGATGTAAGAGACAAGTGGGAACAACAACGATGTAAGAGAGAAGTGGGAACAACAACGATGTAAGAGACAAGTGGGAACAACAACGATGTAAGAGACAAGTGGGAACAACAACGATGTAAGAGACAAGTGGGAACAACAACGATGTATGAGACAAGTGGGAACAACAACGATGTATGAGATAAGTGAGAACAACAACGATGTATGAGACAAGTGGGAACAACAACGATGTATGAGACAAGTGAGAACAACAACGATGTATGAGACAAGTGGGAACAACAACGATATATGAGACAAGTGGGAACAACAAGGATGTAAGAGACAAGTGGGAACAACAACGATGTAAGAGTCAAGTGGGAACAACAACGATGTAAGAGACAAGTGGGAACAACAACGATGTAAGAGACAAGTGGGAACAACAAGGATGTAAGAGACAAGTGGGAACAACAAGGATGTAAGAGTCAAGTGGGAACAACAACGATGTAAGAGTCAAGTGGGAACAACAACGATGTAAGAGACAAGTGGGAACAACAAGGATGTAAGAGTCAAGTGGGAACAACAACGATGTAAGAGACAAGTGGGAACAACAACGATGTATGAGAAAAGTGGGAACAACAACGATGTAAGAAACAAGTGGGAACAACAACGATGTATGAGACAAGTGGGAACAACAACGATGTAAGAGTCAAGTGGGAACAACAACGATGTATGAGACAAGTGGGAACAACAACGATGTAAGAGACAAGTGGGAACAACAACGATGTAAGAGACAAGTGGGAACAACAACGATGTAAGAGACAAGTGGGAACAACAACGATGTAAGAGACAAGTGGGAACAACAACGATGTAAGAGACAAGTGGGAACAACAACGATGTATGAGACAAGTGGGAACAACAACGATGTATGAGATAAGTGAGAACAACAACGATGTATGAGACAAGTGGGAACAACAACGATGTATGAGACAAGTGAGAACAACAACGATGTATGAGACAAGTGGGAACAACAACGATGTATGAGACAAGTGGGAACAACAAGGATGTAAGAGACAAGTGGGAACAACAAAGATGTAAGAGTCAAGTGGGAACAACAACGATGTAAGAGACAAGTGGGAACAACAACGATGTAAGAGTCAAGTGGGAACAACAACGATGTAAGAGTCAAGTGGCAACAACAACGAAGTAAGAGACAAGTGGGAACAACAACGATGTAAGAGACAAGTGGGAACAACAACGATGTAAGAGACAAGTGGGAACAACCACGATGTAAGAGACAAGTGGGAACAACAACGATGTAAGAGTCAAGTGGGAACAACAACGATGTAAGAGACAAGTGGGAACAACAACGATGTATGAGACAAGTGGGAACAACAACGATGTAAGAGACAAGTGGGAACAACAACGATGTAAGAGACAAGTGGGAACAACCACGATGTAAGAGACAAGTGGGAACAACAACGATGTAAGAGTCAAGTGGGAACAACAACGATGTAAGAGTCAAGTGGGAACAACAACGAAGTAAGAGACAAGTGGGAACAACAACGATGTAAGAGACAAGTGGGAACAACAACGATGTAAGAGACAAGTGGGAACAACAACGATGTAAGAGACAAGTGGGAACAACAACGATGTAAGAGACAAGTGGGAACAACAACGATGCAAGAGCCAAGTGGGAACAACAACGATGTAAGAGACAAGTGGGAACAACAACGATGTAAGAGACAAGTGGGAACAACAACGATGTAAGAGTCAAGTGGGAACAACAACGATGTAAGAGACAAGTGGGAACAACAACGATGTAAGAGACAAGTGGGAACAACAACGATGTATGAGACAAGTGGGAACAACCACGATGTAAGAGACAAGTGGGAACAACAACGATGTAAGAGTCAAGTGGGAACAACAACGATGTAAGAGTCAAGTGGGAACAACAACGAAGTAAGAGACAAGTGGGAACAACAACGATGTAAGAGACAAGTGGGAACAACAACGATGTAAGAGACAAGTGGGAACAACTACGATATAAGAGACAAGTGGGAACAACAACGATGTAAGAGTCAAGTGGGAACAACAACGATGTAAGAGACAAGTGGGAACAACAACGAAGTAAGAGACAAGTGGGAACAACAACGATGTAAGAGACAAGTGGGAACAACAACGATGTAAGAGACAAGTGGGAACAACAACGATGTAAGAGACAAGTGGGAACAACAACGATGTAAGAGACAAGTGGGAACAACAACGATGCAAGAGCCAAGTGGGAACAACAACGATGTAAGAGACAAGTGGGAACAACAACGATGTAAGAGACAAGTGGGAACAACAACGATGTAAGAGTCAAGTGGGAACAACAACGATGTAAGAGACAAGTGGGAACAACAACGATGTAAGAGACAAGTGGGAACAACAACGATGTAAGAGACAAGTGGGAACAACAACGATGTAAGAGACAAGTGGGAACAACAACGATGTAAGAGACAAGTGGGAACAACAACGACGTAAGAGACAAGTGGGAACAACAACGATGCAAGAGCCAAGTGGGAACAACAACGATGTAAGAGACAAGTGGGAACAACAACGATGTAAGAGACAAGTGGGAACAACAACGATGTAAGAGACAAGTGGGAACAACAACGATGTAAGAGACAAGTAGGAACAACAACGATGTAAGAGACAAGTGGGAACAACAACGATGTAAGAGACAAGTGGGAACAACAACGATATAAGAGACAAGTGGGAACAACAACGATGTAAGAGACAAATGGGAACAACAACGATATAAGAGACAAGTGGGAACAACAACGATGTAAGAGTCAAGTGGGAACAACAACGATGTATGAGACAAGATGGAACAACAACGATGTATGAGACAAGTGGGAACAACAACGATGTAAGAGACAAGTGGGAACAACAACGATGTAAGAGACAAGTGGGAACAACAACGATGTAAGAGTCAAGTGGGAACAACAACGATGTAAGAGACATGTGGGAACAACAACGATGTAAGAGACTAGTGGGAACAACAACGATGTAAGAGACAAGTGGGAACAACAACGATGTAAGAGACAAGTGGGAACAACAACGATGTAAGAGACAAGTGGGAACAACAACGATGTAAGAGACAAGTGGGAACAACAACGATGCAAGAGCCAAGTGGGAAGAACAACGATGTAAGAGACAAGTGGGAACAACAACGATGTAAGAGACAAGTGGGAACAACAACGATGTAAGAGTCAAGTGGGAACAACAACGATGTAAGAGACAAGTGGGAACAACAACGATGTAAGAGACAAGTGGGAACAACAACGATGTAAGAGACAAGTGGGAACAACAACGATGTAAGAGACAAGTGGGAACAACAACGATGTAAGAGACAAGTAGGAACAACAACGATGTAAGAGACAAGTGGGAACAACAACGATGTAAGAGACAAGTGGGAACAACAACGATATAAGAGACAAGTGGGAACAACAACGATGTAAGAGACAAATGGGAACAACAACGATATAAGAGACAAGTGGGAACAACAACGATGTAAGAGTCAAGTTGGAACAACAACGATGTATGAGACAAGATGGAACAACAACGATGTATGAGACAAGTGGGAACAACAACGATGTAAGAGACAAGTGGGAACAACAACGATGTAAGAGACAAGTGGGAACAACAACGATGTAAGAGACAAGTTGGAACAACAAAGATGTAAGAGACAAGTGGGAACAACAACGATGTAAGAGACAAGTGGGAACAACAACGATGTAAGAGACAAGTGGGAACAACAACGATGTAAGAGACAAGTGGGAACAACAACGATGTAAGAGACAAGTGGGAACAACAACGATGTAAGAGACAAGTGGGAACAACAACGATGTAAGAGACAAGTGGGAACAACAACGATGTAAGAGACAAGTGGGAACAACAACGATGTAAGAGACAAGTGGGAACAACAACGATGTAAGAGACAAGTGGGAACAACAACGATGTAAGAGTCAAGTGGGAACAACAACGATGTATGAGACAAGATGGAACAACAACGATGTATGAGACAAGTGGGAACAACAACGATGTAAGAGACAAGTGGGAACAACAACGATGTAAGAGACAAGTGGGAACAACAACGATGTAAGAGACAAGTGGGAACAACAACGATGTAAGAGTCAAGTGGGAACAACAACGATGTATGAGACAAGATGGAACAACAACGATGTAAGAGACAAGTGGGAACAACAACGATGTAAGAGACAAGTGGGAACAACAACGATGTAAGAGACAAGTGGGAACAACAACGATGTAAGAGTCAAGTGGGAACAACAAAGATGTAAGAGACAAGTGGGAACAACAACGATGTAAGAGACAAGTGGGAACAACAACGATGTAAGAGACAAGTGGGAACAACAACGATGTAAGAGACAAGTGGGAACAACAACGATATAAGAGACAAGTGGGAACAACAACGATGTTAGAGACAAGTAGGAACAACAAAGATGTAAGAGACAAGTGGGAACAACAACGATGTAAGAGACAAGTGGGAACAACAACGATGTAAGAGACAAGTGGGAACAACAAGGATGTAAGAGACAAGTGGGAACAACAAGGATGTAAGAGACAAGTGGGAACAACAAAGATGTAAGAGACAAATGGGAACAACAACGATGTAAAAGACAAGTGTGAACAAGAACGATGTAAGAGACAAGTGGGAACAACAAGGATGTAAGAGACAAGTGGGAACAACAAGGATGTAAGAGACAAGTGGGAACAACAAGGATGTAAGAGACAAGTGGGAACAACAAAGATGTAAGCGACAATTGGGAACAACAACGATGTAAGAGATAAGTGGGAACAACAAGGATGTAAGAGACAAGTGGGAACAACAAGGATGTAATAGACAAGTGGGAACAACAAGGATGTAAGAGACAAGTGGGAAGAACAAGGATGTAATAGACAAGTGGGAACAACAAAGATGTAAGCGACAAGTGGGAACAACAAGGATGTAATAGACAAGTGGGAACAACAAGGATGTAAGAGACAAGTGGGAAGAACAAGGATGTAATAGACAAGTGGGAACAACAAGGATGTAAGAGACAAGTGGGAACAACAAGGATGTAATAGACAAGTGGGAACAACAACGATGTAAGAGACAAGTGGGAACAACAACGGTTGTATTATTCATACAACACACAACAAACATTCTGGTTAATTGTCAGTGTTTATTTTACCATGGTCTTAGCTCATAGTATTGAAGGACTGTGGTCTTGAGTGGATGAGTTGAAAGGCTACTGACGTACCGATTTTGCAGCAGGCGGAGGGACCACAGGCTGAGGAGGAGGAGCAGGTGCCTTGGAACACCGTAGCAGACAACACCATACTGCTCACGCACACCACTAACAACACACTTCGAACTATTACCATCATCCTGGCGAGAAAAAAAAGTGGGTTAATAGGATTTAAATGAAGATAATATTACGTACCATACACACAGGAGCCGTGATCCCAGATTCCATCCCTACGAACACGGCTGCCCAAATACTGCCACTGGCAAATACTGCCACTGGCAAATTGGTGAACTACCTTTCCTCTCAGAACGATACCGCTAACGTCCCATTTCATAAAAATCATTGAAAGGGTTATAAGAAGCAAGATCACCACCCATCTAAATACCCATCAGTTACACAACCCAGGGTAGCATGGGCTTAGAGCAGGTGGCTCCTGTCTGTCCCAACTACTGGGCCACTATGACAAGGTCCTGGATGCTCTAGAAGACAAACAGAATGCAGATATAATATACACAGACTTTGCAAAAGCCTTTGATAAGTGTGACCATGGTGTAATGGCGCACAAAATGCGTGATAAAGGAAAAACAGGAAAAGTCAGTGGATGGATTTATAATTTCTTAACAAATAGACTTCTATTACTTATACTTCTAGATATGAAGCCAAGAATTCTGTTAGCTTTATTGCGAACACTAATGCACTGTTGTCATGGTTTTAGAATACTGCTAACCAGAACTCCTAAATCCTTTTCGCAATCAGTCGTATTAAGATCTACATTATTTAGTTTATATGTTGCATGGTTATTTACCTGTCCAACATTTAGAACTTTGCATTTGTCAATATTAAACTGCATCTGCCACTTCTCCGACCATTGCGTCAGTCTATTCAAATCATCCTGGAGTGCTCTAGTGTCCTCATTAGAATGAATTGGACGGCCTATTTTGGTGTCATCAGCAAATTTGCTTATGTCGCTATTTATTCCCTCATCTATATCGTTTATGTAAATTGTGAACAACAACTGGCCCAACACTGACCCCTGAGGAACACCGCTTGTGACGTGCCCCCATTCTGATTTCTCCCCATTTATGCAAACTCTCTGCTGCCTATTTGTCAGCCATGCCTCTACCCAGGAAAAAATTTCTCCTCCTATTCCGTGTGCCTTAATTTTCCTCAATAGTCTCTGATGTGGGACCCTGTCAAAAGCCTTACTGAAGTCCATATACACAATATCATATTCATTGTGTACGAATGGTATATAATACCGACAAGATGAGAATAAGACACATGTGCAACATCTGGATATCTTTATTGTAGACGTTTCGCCATCCAGTGGCGAATTAAGCCACAGGATGGCGAAACGTCTACAATAAAGATACCCAGATGTTGCACATGTGTCTTAATTTCATCATATTCATTACTATGATCTACCTCCTCAAACACCTTAGTGAAAAAATTTAGTAAATTCGTAAGACAGGAACGCCCCTTTGTAAAACCGTGTTGAGATTCATTAATCAATCTGTGCTTGTCAAGATGGCTACGAATTGCTTCGGCAATTATTGATTCCATAAATTTTCCCACTATGGAGGTAAGGCTTATTGGTCTATAGTTCGAAGCCAAGGACCTGTCACCTGCCTTGTTAATAGGTATTACATTTGCCATTTTCCACTTATCAGGCACTATGCCAGTTTGTAGTGATATGTTAAAAAGATTAGCCAAAGGTATGCTAAGTTCCTCTTTACATTCCTTTAACACCCTTGCAAACAGTTCATCAGGGCCTTAGGATTTGTTAGGTTTTAATTTCTCTATTTGTCTGAGGACCATGTCACTAGTTACCACAATCATACATAGTTTATCATCCTGTTCTACATAATCCCTAAGACGCGATATTCATCCTATGAAAGGTAGGAGCAAGTTTCTTTATATCTCTGCTGACTGTTGACCCTGACCATGGCCCTGACCATGACCCTGGCCCTGACCATGACTACAGACCATGACCCTGACCCTGACTCTGACCCTGGCCATGACCCTGACCCTGACCCTGACCCTGACCATGACCCTGACCATGACCCTGACCCTGACCCTGACCCACCCTGACCCTGACCATGACCCTGACCATGACCATGACCATGACCCTGACCATGACCCTGACCATGATCCTGACCATGACCCAGACCCTGACCATGACTCTGACCCTGACCATGACCATGACCCTCACCATGACCCTCACCATGACCCTCACCATGACCCTCACCATGACCCTCACCATGACCTTGACCACACCCATGTCAGCCCACAGAAACATTTCAATGTAAATGTTTAAGAATCTCTAGGCGTCAGTCAGTGGAAATATTACCATGTGTCAGACTCTGGTGCTGCTGGAAATATTACCATGTGTCAGACTCTGGTGCTGCTGGAAATATTACCATGTGTCAGACTCTGGTGCTGCTGGAAATATTACCATGTGTCAGACTCTCTGGTGCTGCTGGAAATATTACCATGTGTCAGACTCTGGTGCTGCTGGAAATATTACCATGTGTCAGACTCTCTGGTGCTGCTGGAAATATTACCATGTGTCAGACTCTCTGGTGCTGCTGGAAATATTACCATGTGTCAGACTCTCTGGTGCTGCTGGAAATATTACCATGTGTCAG
>NC_091377.1:15470293-15472793 GCF_038502225.1 Cherax quadricarinatus | reverse complement strand
GTCCAAGAAAATGCAATCCACCCACCCCTCTCTCTCTTGTCTTACTGCTGTCACCATGTCATAGAACTCCAGTAGGTTTGTGACACAGGATTTCCCGTCCCTGAAACCATGCTGGCTGCTGTTGATGAGATCATTCCTTTCTAGGTGTTCCACCACTCTTCTCCTGATAATCTTCTCCATGATTTTGCATACTATACATGTCAGTGACACTGGTCTGTAGTTTAATGCTTCATGTCTGTCTCCTTTTTTAAAGATTGGGACTACATTTGCTGTCTTCCATGCCTCAGGCAATCTCCCTGTTTCGATAGATGTATTGAATATTGTTGTTAGGGGTACACATAGCGCCTCTGCTCCCTCTCTCAATACCCATGGGGAGATGTTATCTGGCCCCATTGCCTTTGAGGTATCTAGCTCACTCAGAAGCCTCTTCACTTCTTCCTCGGTTGTGTGCACTGTGTCCAGCACTTGGTGGTGTGCCCCACCTCTCCGTCTTTCTGGAGTCCCTTCTGTCTCCTCTGTGAACACTTCTTTGAATCTCTTGTTGAGTTCTTCACATACTTCCCGGTCATTTCCTGTTGTCTCTCCTCCTTCCTTCCTTAGCCTGATTACCTGGTCCTTGACTGTTGTTTTCCTCCTGATGTGGCTGTACAACAGTTTCGGGTCAGATTTGGCTTTCGCTGCTATGTCATTTTCATATTGTCTTTGGGCCTCCCTTCTTATCTGTGCATATTCATTTCTGGCTCTACGACTGTTCTCCTTATTCTCCTGGGTCCTTTGCCTTCTATATTTCTTCCATTCCCTAGCACACTTGGTTTTTGCCTCCCTGCACCTTTGGGTAAACCATGGGCTCATCCTGGCTTTTTCATTACTCCTGTTACCCTTGGGTACAAACCTCTCCTCAGCCTCCTTGCATTTTATTGCTACATATTCCATCATCTCATTAACTGGTTTCCCTGCCAGTTCTCTGTCCCACTGAACCCCGTTCAGGTAGTTCCTCATTCCTGTGTAGTCCCCTTTCTTGTAGTTTGGCTTCATTCGTCCTGGCCTTCCTGCTTCTCCCTCCACTTGTAGCTCTACTGTGTATTCGAAGCTTACAACCACATGGTCACTGGCCCCAAGGGGTCTTTCATATGTGATGTCCTCGATATCTGCACTACTGAAGGTGAATACTAAGTCCAGCCTTGCTGGTTCATCCTCTCCTCTCTCTCTTGTAGTGTCCCTTACGTGTTGGTACATGAAGTTCTCCAGTACCACCTCCATCATCTTAGCCCTCCAAGTATCTTGGCCCCCATGTGGGTCCAAGTTCTCCCAATCTATCTCCTTGTGGTTAAAGTCACCCATGATCAGGAGCTTTGCCCTGCATGCATGAGCTCTTCTGGCCACTCTAGCCAGTGTGTCAACCATCGCTCTATTGCTCTCGTCGTACTCTTGCCTTGGCCTCCTGCTGTTCTGTGGTGGGTTATACATCACTGCTATTACCACCTTGGGACCTCCAGAGTGAAGTGTTCCCACTATGTAATCACTTTCTTCTCCGCTATCTTCTCTCTCCAGCTCATCAAAATTCCAGCGATTTTTGATCAGCAACGCCACTCCTCCACCCCCCCTGTTCCCTCTGTCTTTCCTCAGGATTTGGTATCCCGTTGGAAAGATGGCATCTGTTATCATACCTGTAAGCTTGGTTTCTGTGAGAGCTATGATGTCCGGTGATGCTTCTTTGACTCTTTCTTGCCACTCCTCCCACTTATTTGTTATTCCATCAGCGTTTGTGTACCATACCTTCAGTTTCCTTTCCAACACTGTGGTTTGGGGAGCCTGTGAGGGTGGGAGACCTGGTGGCATACTGTGGGGTTCTATAGCTTGGTGTTGGGTGGAGGCTGTGGGTATGGATTGTAGGGTGTGTTGGGATGGTGTGATAGGTTGTATGGTTCTGAGAGTAGTTGTGTGTGTGCTTGCCCTTGCTGTTCTGTCCTGCTCTGACTGACCTCTGCTGGTTCCCTCCTTGTCTCTTTTCCTAGCTCCTTTCGCTTTTTTGTCCTCTCCCTCAGCTGCTGTCGTTCTGATTTTGTTCTGTCTCTGTCTAGGAACACCCTCTTGTACTCTTCCGAGTATTTCAATCGTGGTTTCTCTTGGAGGATCCTGTTCCGCACTGTTTCCGTCCTGAGAATCAGCTTGATTGGTCGGTTTCTCACCTTCGAGTACCCCCCTATTCTCTGAAAATTTACAATCTCGTCCCTCTCTTCACCTATTTCTGTTATGATTTTCTCAATCTCCTTCCTTTCTTCCTGCTTCCTTTCAGTGTGTGTCCTTTCCTCTCTCTCCTGAAGCCCATGGATAAACACTGATTTTGCCCTTTCTTCCTCGCATTGCCTCACCCTCTGTGGCTCTGGATCCTGCCTGTATGTGGTCAGTTTCTCCCTTGATTTTTCCAGTGGCTCTTGATAGCCTTGTTGTGCCTCAGCATTCGACCTATCACCCTCTCCATCTGCAACCAGTTGATCTT